>NW_027006032.1:46686-81686 GCF_036934945.1 Oncorhynchus masou masou | reverse complement strand
TCTCTCTCTCTCTCTCTCTCTCTCCTTCATCTGTTCCCTCTGAAGCCATGTTACAAATGTAACTTTAAGGGGCTTTATTGGCATGAGAAACATATGTTTATATTTCTAAAGAAAATTAAATGGTCCTTTATTGGAACACAATCTCGCTCTCCTTCTTCTGCCTCTCAGCCATGTGACAGATCTCTCTCCTCTTCTTCAACCTCTCAGCCATGTGACAGATCTCTCTCCTCTTCTTCAACCTCTCAGCCATGTGACAGATCTCTCTCCTCTTCTTCAACCTCTCAGCCATGTGACAGATCTCTCTCCTCTTCTTCAGCCTCTCAGCCATGTGACAGATCTCTCTCCTCTTCTTCAGCCTCTCAGCCATGTGACAGATCTCTCTCCTCTTCTTCAACCTCTCAGCCATGTGACAGATCTCTCTCCTCTTCTTCTTCAACCTCTCAGCCATGTGACAGATCTCTCTCCTCTTCTTCAACCTCTCAGCCATGTGACAGATCTCTCTCTTCTTCTTCAACCTCTCAGCCATGTGACAGATCTCTCTCCTCTTCTTCTGCCCTCTCAGCCATGTGACAGATCTCTCTCCTCTTCTTCTGCCCTCTCAGCCATGTGACAGATCTCTCTCCTCTTCTTCTGCCCTCTCAGCCATGTGACAGATCTCTCTCCTCTTCTTCTGCCCTCTCAGCCATGTGACAGATCTCTCTCTCTCTCTTCTTCTTCAACCTCTCAGCCATGTGACAGATCTCTCTCCTCTTCTTCTGCCCTCTCAGCCATGTGACAGATCTCTCTCTCCTTCAGCCTCTCAGCCATGTGACAGATCTCTCTCCTCTTCTTCAACCTCTCAGCCATGTGACAGATCTCTCTCCTCTTCTTCAACCTCTCAGCCATGTGACAGATCTCTCTCTCCTTCAACCTCTCAGCCATGTGACAGATCTCTCTCCTCTTCTTCTGCCCTCTCAGCCATGTGACAGATCTCTCTCTCTCTCCTCTTCTTCAACCTCTCAGCCATGTGACAGATCTCTCTCTTCTTCAACCTCTCAGCCATGTGACAGATCTCTCTCTCTCTCTCCTTCAACCTCTCAGCCATGTGACAGATCTCTCTCTCTCTCCTTCAGCCTCTCAGCCATGTGACAGATCTCTCTCTCCTTCAACCTCTCAGCCATGTGACAGATCTCTCTCTCCTCTTCTTCTGCCCTCTCAGCCATGTGACAGATCTCTCTCTCTCTTCTTCAACCTCTCAGCCATGTGACAGATCTCTCTCTCCTCTTCTTCTGCCCTCTCAGCCATGTGACAGATCTCTCTCTCTCTTCTTCAACCTCTCAGCCATGTGACAGATCTCTCTCTCTCTCTTCTTCAACCTCTCAGCCATGTGACAGATCTCTCTCTCTCCTCTTCTTCAACCTCTCAGCCATGTGACAGATCTCTCTCTTCTTCTTCAACCTCTCAGCCATGTGACAGATCTCTCTCTCCTTCAACCTCTCAGCCATGTGACAGATCTCTCTCCTCTTCTTCAACCTCTCAGCCATGTGACAGATCTCTCTCTCCTTCAACCTCTTAGACATGTGACAGATCTCTCTCTCCTTCAACCTCTCAGCCATGTGACAGATCTCTCTCTCTCTTCTTCGCCCTCTCAGCCATGTGACAGATCTCTCTCTCCTTCTTCTGCCCTCTCAGCCATGTGACAGATCTCTCTCCTCTTCTTCTGCCCTCTCAGCCATGTGACAGATCTCTCTCTTCTTCTTCAACCTCTCAGCCATGTGACAGATCTCTCTCTCTCTTCTTCGCCCTCTCAGCCATGTGACAGATCTCTCTCCTCTCCTTCAACCTCTCAGCCATGTGACAGATCTCTCTCTCTTCTTCGCCCTCTCAGCCATGTGACAGATCTCTCTCCTCTTCTTCTGCCCTCTCAGCCATGTGACAGATCTCTCTCCTCTTCTTCGCCCTCTCAGCCATGTGACAGATCTCTCTCTTCTTCAACCTCTCAGCCATGTGACAGATCTCTCTCCTCTTCTTCAACCTCTCAGCCATGTGACAGATCTCTCTCCTCTCCTTCAACCTCTCAGCCATGTGACAGATCTCTCTCTCTTCTTCGCCCTCTCAGCCATGTGACAGATCTCTCTCCTCTTCTTCTGCCCTCTCAGCCATGTGACAGATCTCTCTCCTCTTCTTCAACCTCTCAGCCATGTGACAGATCTCTCTCTCCTCTCCTTCAGCCTCTCAGCCATGTGACAGATCTCTCTCTCCTTCAACCTCTCAGCCATGTGACAGATCTCTCTCCTCTTCTTCTGCCCTCTCAGCCATGTGACAGATCTCTCTCTCTTCTTCGCCCTCTCAGCCATGTGACAGATCTCTCTCCTCTTCTTCTGCCCTCTCAGCCATGTGACAGATCTCTCTCCTCTTCTTCTGCCCTCTCAGCCATGTGACAGATCTCTCTCCTCTTCTTCTGCCCTCTCAGCCATGTGACAGATCTCTCTCCTCTTCTTCAACCTCTCAGCCATGTGACAGATCTCTCTCCTCTTCTTCAACCTCTCAGCCATGTGACAGATCTCTCTCCTCTTCTTCAGCCTCTCAGCCATGTGACAGATCTCTCTCTTCTTCTTCAACCTCTCAGCCATGTGACAGATCTCTCTCCTCTTCTTCAACCTCTCAGCCATGTGACAGATCTCTCTCTTCTTCTTCAACCTCTCAGCCATGTGACAGATCTCTCTCTCCTTCAACCTCTCAGCCATGTGACAGATCTCTCTCCTCTTCTTCAACCTCTCAGCCATGTGACAGATCTCTCTCCTCTTCTTCTGCCCTCTCAGCCATGTGACAGATCTCTCTCCTCTTCTTCAACCTCTCAGCCATGTGACAGATCTCTCTCTTCTTCTTCAACCTCTCAGCCATGTGACAGATCTCTCTCCTCTTCTTCAACCTCTCAGCCATGTGACAGATCTCTCTCTTCTTCTTCAACCTCTCAGCCATGTGACAGATCTCTCTCTTCTTCAACCTCTCAGCCATGTGACAGATCTCTCTCCTCTTCTTCAACCTCTCAGCCATGTGACAGATCTCTCTCTTCTTCTTCAACCTCTCAGCCATGTGACAGATCTCTCTCTTCTTCAACCTCTCAGCCATGTGACAGATCTCTCTCCTCTTCTTCAACCTCTCAGCCATGTGACAGATCTCTCTCCTCTTCTTCTGCCCTCTCAGCCATGTGACAGATCTCTCTCCTCTTCTTCTGCCCTCTCAGCCATGTGACAGATCTCTCTCTCTCTCTTCTTCTTCAACCTCTCAGCCATGTGACAGATCTCTCTCCTCTTCTTCTGCCCTCTCAGCCATGTGACAGATCTCTCTCTCCTTCAACCTCTCAGCCATGTGACAGATCTCTCTCTCCTTCAACCTCTTAGACATGTGACAGATCTCTGTATTTTGATGTAAAATCAAATTTTACTTGCGCCGAATACAACAGGTGAAATGCTGAATACAACAGGTGAAATGCTGAATACAACAGGTGTAGGTAGACCTCACAGTGAAATGCTGAATACAACAGGTGTAGTAGACCTCACAGTGAAATGCTGAATACAACAGGTGTAGTAGACCTCACAGTGAAATGCTGAATACAACAGGTGTAGACCTTACAGTGAAATGCTGAATACAACAGGTGTAGACCTTACAGTGAAATGCTGAATACAACAGGTGTAGTAGACCTCACAGTGAAATGCTGAATACAACAGGTGTAGTAGACCTCACAGTGAAATGCTGAATACAACAGGTGTAGTAGACCTCACAGTGAAATGCTGAATACAACAGGTGTAGTAGACCTCACAGTGAAATGCTGAATACAACAGGTGTAGTAGACCTCACAGTGAAATGCTGAATACAACAGGTGTAGTAGACCTCACAGTGAAATGCTGAATACAACAGGTGTAGTAGACCTTAGAGTGAAATGCTGAATACAACAGGTGTAGTAGACCTCACAGTGAAATGTTGAATACAACAGGTGTAGTAGACCTCACAGTGAAATGCTGAATACAACAGGTGTAGTAGACCTCACAGTGAAATGCTGAATACAACAGGTGTAGTAGACCTTACAGTGAAATTATGAATACAACAGGTGTAGTAGACCTTACAGTGAAATGCTGAATACAACAGGTGTAGTAGACCTCACAGTGAAATGCTGAATACAACAGGTGTAGTAGACCTCACAGTGAAATGCTGAATACAACAGGTGTAGTAGACCTCACAGTGAAATGCTGAATACAACAGGTGTAGTAGACCTCACAGTGAAATGCTGAATTCAACAGGTGTAGGTAGACCTCACAGTGAAATGCTGAATACAACAGGTGTAGGTAGACCTCACAGTGAAATGCTGAATACAACAGGTGTTGTAGACCTCACAGTGAAATGCTGAATACAACAGGTGTAGTAGACCTCACAGTGAAATGCTGAATACAACAGGTGTAGTAGACCTCACAGTGAAATGCTGAATACAACAGGTGTAGTAGACCTCACAGTGAAATGCTGAATACAACAGGTGTAGTAGACCTTACAGTGAAATGCTGAATACAACAGGTGTAGTAGACCTCACAGTGAAATGCTGAATACAACAGGTGTAGTAGACCTCACAGTGAAATGCTGAATACAACAGGTATAGGTAGACCTCACAGTGAAATGCTGAATACAACAGGTGTAGTAGACCTCACAGTGAAATGCTGAATTCAACAGGTGTAGGTAGACCTCACAGTGAAATGCTGAATACAACAGGTGTAGTAGACCTCACAGTGAAATGCTGAATACAACAGGTGTAGTAGACCTCACAGTGAAATGCTGAATACAACAGGTGTAGTAGACCTCACAGTGAAATGCTGAATACAACAGGTGTAGTAGACCTTACAGTGAAATGCTGAATACAACAGGTGTAGTAGACCTCACAGTGAAATGCTGAATACAACAGGTGTAGTAGACCTTACAGTGAAATGCTGAATACAACAGGTGTAGTAGACCTCACAGTGAAATGCTGAATACAACAGGTGTAGTAGACCTCACAGTGAAATGCTGAATACAACAGGTGTCGTAGACCTCCCAGTGAAATGCTGAATAAAACAGGTGTAGTAGACCTCACAGTGAAATGCTGAATACAACAGGTGTAGTAGACCTCACAGTGAAATGCTGAATACAACAGGTGTAGTAGACCTCACAGTGAAATGCTGAATACAACAGGTGTAGTAGACCTCACAGTGAAATGCTGAATACAACAGGTGTAGTAGACCTCACAGTGAAATGCTGAATACAACAGGTGTAGTAGACCTCACAGTGAAATGCTGAATACAACAGGTGTAGTAGACCTCACAGTGAAATGCTGAATACAACAGGTGTAGTAGACCTCACAGTGAAATGCTGAATACAACAGGTGTAGTAGACCTCACAGTGAAATGTCGAATACAACAGGTGTAGTAGACCTCACAGTGAAATGCTGAATACAACAGGTGTAGTAGACCTTACAGTGAAATGCTGAATACAACAGGTGTAGTAGACCTCACAGCGAAATGCTGAATACAACAGGTGTAGTAGACCTCACAGTGAAATGCTGAATACAACAGGTGTAGTAGACCTCACAGTGAAATGCTGAATACAACAGGTGTAGTAGACCTCACAGTGAAATGCTGAATACAACAGGTGTAGTAGACCTCACAGTGAAATGCTGAATACAACAGGTGTAGTAGACCTTACAGTGAAATGCTGAATACAACAGGTGTAGTAGACCTCACAGTGAAATGCTGAATACAACAGGTGTAGGTAGACTTTACAGTGAAATGCTGAATACAACAGGTGTAGTAGACCTCACAGTGAAATGCTGAATACAACAGGTGTAGTAGACCTCACAGTGAAGTGCTGAATATAACAGGTGTAGTAGACCTCACAGTGAAATGCTGAATTCAACAGGTGTAGTAGACCTTACAGTGAACTGCTGAATACAACAGGTGTAGTAGACCTCACAGTGAAATGCTGAATACAACAGGTGTAGTAGACCTCACAGTGAAATGCTGAATACAACAGGTGTAGTAGACCTTAGAGTGAAATGCTGAATACAACAGGTGTAGTAGACCTCACAGTGAAATGCTGAATACAACAGGTGTAGTAGACCTCACAGTGAAATGCTGAATACAACAGGTGTAGACCTTACAGTGAAATGCTGAATACAACAGGTGTAGTAGACCTCACAGTGAAATGCTGAATACAACAGGTGTAGGTAGACCTCACAGTGAAATGCTGAATACAACAGGTGTAGTAGACCTCACAGTGAAATGCTGAATACAACAGGTGTAGGTAGACCTCACAGTGAAATGCTGAATACAACAGGTGTAGTAGACCTCACAGTGAAATGCTGAATACAACAGGTGTAGTAGACCTCACAGTGAAATGCTGAATACAACAGGTGTAGTAGACCTCACAGTGAAATGCTGAATACAACAGGTGTAGTAGACCTCACAGTGAAATGCTTACTTACAAACCCTTAACAGAATGTCTTTATCATGGGAACATGAATGTTGATAGAGAATCTCTTAATGTTAGTGTTTTTGAGAATCAGGGTTATTAATCATGACATAGCAAGACATTACTTTATGACAGCTGGTTATAATCATGACATAGCAAGACATTACTTTATGACAGCTGGTTATAATCATGACGTAGCAAGACATTCATTTATGACAGCTGGTTATAATCATGACATCACAAGACATTACTTTATGACAGCTGGTTATAATCATGACATAGCAAGACATTACTTTATGACAGCTGGTTATAATCATGACGTAGCAAGACATTACTTTATGACAGCTGGTTATAATCATGACATAGCAAGACATTCATTTATGACAGCTGGTTATAATCATGACATAGCAAGACATTACTTTATGACAGCTGGTTATAATCATGACATAGCAAGACATTACTTTATGACAGCTGGTTATAATCATGACATAGCAAGACATTCATTTATGATAGCTGGTTATAATCATGACGTAGCAAGACATTACTTTATGACAGCTGGTTATAATCATGACATCGCAAGACATTCATTTTCCTGTCATGTCTTCTGGACATTTCTTCTTTGTTTCATCTGGCAACAAGAGGACATGTATTTTCAAATGAATGGAATATGGACTCCAATATCAACGTGCTGCTACTGTGCTCCTCACTGACTCTCGTTGTCTGTTTATATGCTGTGAACCAAACACTTTCCTCTGTACACATAAAGAAGCCAAAACAAACCTCCATTTACCTGTGTCTCTGGTTAGCCAGAGATGGGCCTCTGTACACATAAAGAAGCCAAAACAAACCTCCATCTACCTGGTTAGCCAGAGATGGGCCTCTGTACACATAAAGAAGCCAAAACAAACCTCCATCTCCCTGGTTAGCCAGAGATGGGCCTCTGCCAGTCCATACCTGCCAGATCCATAGAATTAACTAGAACACTATGGTGTTATTCAACTCGATAGGCCTCCTCTGTACACATAAAGAAGCCAAAACAAACCTCCATCTCCCTGGTTAGCCAGAGATGGGCCTCTGCCAGTCCATACCTGCCAGATCCATAGAATTAACTAGAACACTGTAGTGTAAGTGTGTCCCACCTTAAGAAATAGGATTCTATTTGAGAAGCACTTGCAGTATAGCGGTATTGTTGATTCTATGGATCTGGCTGGTATGGACTGGTAGCCTGATATCATGTATCTCTAAGGCTCTATAGTGGATGTATCTGAGCTCCAGGTCCCTCGTGTCTCGGCTGTTCCATTAGCTCTGCCACTTCATCTGAAAATATTGAACCACTACAGTAACTAATTAGCATAGACAATTACAGCAGCAGCTCCCCTCCTCCCCTCTCTACCTATCTGATAAACACTAAGCACTTAGCTTCCCTCCTCTCCTCTCTACCTATCTGATAAACACTAAGCACTTAGCTTCCCTCTCTCTCTCTCTCTCTCTCTGGGTGTCTCTCTCTCTCTCTCTCTGGGTCTCTCTCTCTCTCTCTCTGGGTCTCTCTCTCTCTCTCTATCTCTCTGGGTGACTCTCTGTCTCTCTCTCTCTCTCTCTCTGGGTGTCTCTCTGTCTCTCTCTCTCTGGGTGTCTCTCTCTCTCTCTCTCTCTCTGGGTGACTCTCTGTCTCTCTCTCTCTCTCTCTCTCTGGGTGACTCTCTGTCTCTCTCTCTGGGTGTCTCTCTCTCTCTCTCTCTATCTCTCTGGGTGACTCTCTGACTCTCTCTCTCTCTCTGGGTGTCTGTCTCTCTCTCTCTCTCTCTGGGTGTCTCTCTGTCTCTCTTTTTCTCTCTCTCTGGGTGTCTCTCTCTCTCTGGGTGTCTCTCTCTCTCTCTCTGGGTGTCTCTCTCTCTGGGTCTCTCTCTCTCTCTCTCTCTCTCTGGGTGTCTCTCTATCTCTCTCTCTCTCTCTCTCTCTGGGTGTCTCTCTGTCTCTCTCTCTCTCTCTGGGTGTCTGTCTCTCTCTCTCTGGGTGTCTCTGTCTCTCTCTTTTTCTCTCTCTCTGGGTGTCTCTCTCTCTCTCTCTGGGTCTCTCTCTCTCTCTCTCTCTCTCTCTCTCTCTCTCTCTCTCTCTCAATTCAATTCAATTCAAGAGGCTTTGTTGGCATGTGAAACATGTGTTAACATTGCCAAAGCAAGTGAGGTAGATAATAAATAAAAGTGAAATAAACAATACAAATTAACAGTAAACATTACACTCACAGAAGTTCCAAAAGTATAAAGACATTACAAATGTAATATTATGTTAATATACGGAGTGTAACAATGTACAAATAGTTCAAGTCCAAAAGGGAGAATAAATAAACATAAATATGGGTTGTATTTATAATGGTGTTTGTTCTTCACTGGTTGACCTTTTCTTATGGCAACAGGTCACAAATCTTGCTGCTGTGATGTCACACTGTGGTATTTCACCCAGTAGATATGGGAGTTTACCAATGTTTGATTTGTTTTCAAATTCTTTGTGGATCTGTGTAATCTGAGGCACATATGTCTCTCTAATATGGTCATACATTGGGCAGAAGGTTAGGAAGTGCAGCTCAGTTTCCACCTCATTTTGTGGGCAGTGAGCACATAGCCTGTCTTCTCTTGAGAGCCAGGTCTGCCTACTGCGGCCTTTCTCAATAGCAAGGCTGTGCTCACTGAGTCTGTACATAGTCAAAGATTTCCTTAAATTTGGGTCAGTCACAGTGGTCAGGTATTCTGCCGCTGTGTACTCTCTGTTTAGGGCCAAACAGCATTCCAGTTTGCTCTGTTTTTTTGTTAATTCTTTACAATGTTTCAAGTAATTATCTTTTTGTTTTTGTCAGGCATAGGTGTATAAGTGGCAGGGAAGTCAGGCGCAGCAGAGTTAAACGGAGTGTAAAATGGAGTCGTTTAATAAAGTCCACGTAACATGCTCCACAACACTAAAAGGTACATACATAAACTAACATGGGTACGAGGACCCGACGCGCACCTAAACATAAAACTACACTGACAATAAAACAATCTCTGACAAAGACATGAGGGGAAACAGATGGTTAAATACACAACAGCTAATGAATGGGATTGAAAACAGGTGTGTGGGAAGACAAGACAAAACCAATGGAAAATGAAAAATGGATCAATGATGGCTCGAAGACCGTCGAACGCCGAGCACCGAACAAGGAGAGGCAAGCATTTCTCAGCCTTGACATATAGATGGATCAATGATGGCTAGAAGACCGTCGAACGCCGAGCCCGAACAAGGAGAGGCAAGCATTTCTCAGCCTTGACATATAGATGGATCAATGATGGCTAGAAGACCGTCGAACGCCGAGCCCGAACAAGGAGAGGCAAGCATTTCTCAGCCTTGACATATAGATGGATCAATGATGGCTAGAAGACCGTCGAACGCCGAGCCCGAACAAGGAGAAGCAAGCATTTCTCAGCCTTGACATATAGATGGATCAATGATGGCTAGAAGACCGTCGAACACCGAGCCCGAACAAGGAGAGGCAAGCATTTCTCAGCCTTGACATATAGATGGATCAATGATGGCTAGAAGACCGTCGAACGCCGAGCCCGAACAAGGAGAGGCAGAAGTCGTGACAGTTTTCTCATGATTTGGTTGGGTCTAATTGTGCTGCTGTCCTGGGGCTCTGTAGGGTGTATTAGTGATTTGGTTGGGTCTAATTGTGCTGCTGTCCTGGGCTCTGTAGGGTGTATTAGTGATTTGGTTGGGTCTAATTGTGCTGCTGTCCTGGGGCTCTGTGGGGTGTATTAGTGATTTGGTTGGGTCTAATTGTGTTGATGTCCTGGGGCTCTGTGGGGTGTATTAGTGAACAGAGACCCAGGACCAGCTTGCTTAGGGGACTCTTCTCCAGGTTCATCAATCTGTAGGTGATGGCTTTGTTATGGAAAGTTTAGGAATCGCTTCCTTTTAGGTGGTTGTAGAATTTAACGGATCTTTTCTGGATTTTGATAATTAGCAGGTATCGGCCTAATTCTGTTCTGCATGCATTATCTGTGTGTTCAACGTTGTACACTTCTATTTGTTTTTATTTTATTTAACCAGGTAGGCCAGTTGAGAACAAGTTCTCAATTACAACTGCAACCTGGCCAAGATAAAGCAAAGCAGTTCGACACATACAACAACACAGAGTTACACATGGAATGAACAAAACATACAGTCAATAATACAGTAGAAAACAAAGTCTATATACAGTGTGTGCAAATGAGGTGAGATAAGGGAGGTAAGAAAATAAATAGGCCATGGTGGCGAAATAATTAAAATATAGTTTTTTTGCTGAATTCTGCATGCCGTCTCTCAATTTGGTGTTTGTCCCAAATTCTTGGTTGGTAAGTGGACCCCAGACCTCACAACCACAAAGAACAGATCCTAATTGGGATGTCAAATTTTATGTTCCTTTTGATGTCATAGAAGGCCCTTCTTGCCTTGTCTCTCAGATTGTTCACAGCTTTTGTTGAAGTTACCTGTGGCGCTGATGTTTAGGGTGTGGTGCGTACCCCTGGGGGTACATACCCCAGTTTGGGAACCACTGCTACATGGCAACGGTGTCTAGATGGAATTTTGCATTTGTGGTCCTGGCGACTGGACTTTTTTTTTGGAACACCATTATTTTGGTCTTATTGAGATTTACTGTCAGGGCCCAGGTCTGACAGAATCTGTGTAGAACATCTAGGTGCTGCTGTAGGCCCTCCTTGGTTGGTGACAGAAGCACCAGATCATCATCAAACAGTAGACATTTGACTTCAGATTCTAGTAGGGTGAGGCCGGGTGCTGCAGACTGTTCTAGTACCCTCGCCAATCTGTTGATATATATGTTGAAGAGTGTGGGGCTTAAACTGCATCCCTGTCTCGCCCCACGGCCTTGTGAGAAGAAATGTGTTCTTTGCCAATTTTAACTGCACACTTGTTGTTTGTGTACATGGATTTCATCATGTCGTATGTTTTTCCCCAACACCACTATCCATCAGTTTGTATAGCAGACCCTCATGCCAAATTGAGTTGAAGGCTTTTTTGAAATCAACAAAGCATGAGAAGGCTTTGCCTTTGTTTTGGTTTGTTTGTTTGTCAATTAGGGTGTGCAGGGTGAATACATGGTCTGTTGTATGGTAATTTGGTAAAAAGCCAATTTGACATTTGCTCAGTACATTGTTTTCATTGAGGAAATGTACGAGTCTGCTGTTAATGATAATGCAGAGGATTTTCCCAAGGTTGCTGTTGACATATATCCCACTGTAGTTATTTGGGTCAAATTTGTCTCCACTTTTGTGGATTGGGGTGATCAGTCCTTCGTTCCAGATATTGGGGAAGATGCCAGAGCTAAGGATGATGTTCAAGATTTTTAGTTAATCCAGTTGGAATTTGTTGTCTGTATATTTTATAATTTCATTGGGGATACCATCAACACCACAGGTCTTTCTGGGTTGGAGGGTTTGTATTTTGTCATGTAGTTCATCGAAGGTCATTGGAGAATCCAGTGGGTTCTGGTAATCTTTAATAGTTGATCCAAAGATTTGTATTTGATTACTTATTTTCCACCATAATTTGCAAATAAATTCATAAAAAATCCTACAATGTGATTTTCTGGATTTTCTTTCCTCATTTTGTCTGTCATAGTTGAAGTATACCTATGATGAACTAAATACTTTTTTGCCCCACTGTATTGGTTTATTTTGATAAGAGATTAACATGTAATGTATATTTTTTTGCTGTTTGTTCTTTGTTCTTATGGCCAAAAAGATTGGAGAAGTGGTTTATCCGTACATCTCCATTTTGGATAGATAATTCTTTGTTGTTGTTTATTTAGTGTTTTCCAATTTTCCCATAAGTGGTTAGAGTCTCTGGATTCTTCAAGCACATTGAGCTGATTTCTGACGTGCTGTTCCTTCTTTTTCCATAGTGTATTTCTGTATTGTTTTAGTGATTCACCAAGGTGAAGGCGTAGACTCAGGTTTTCTGGGTCTCTATGTTTTTAGTTGAACAGATTTCTCAATTTCTTTCTTAGATTTCATCAAACCGTTTGTCATTGCTGTTAATTTTCTTCAGTTTTCTGCTTGCATTTTTTTTGATGGGGAAGCTGAGAGGTAAAATATACTGTTTAGATTTTCTACTGCCAAGTTTACTGCTGCAGTGGAACATTTTGTCCAGGATGTTGTCTAACAGGGATTGAATTTGTTGTTGCCTAATTGTTTTTTGGTAGATTTCCAAACTGCATTCCTTCCATCTATAGCATTTCTTAATGTTACTCAGTTCCTTTGGCTTTGATGCCTCGTGATTGGGTATTGCTTTGTTCAAGTAGACTTTTTGTGATTTTGCTGTGGTCTGATAGTGGTGTCAGTGGGCTGACTGTGAACACTCTGAGAGACTCTGGGTTGAGGTCAGTGGACTGACTGTGAACGCTCTGAGAGACTCTGGGTTGAGGTCAGTGATAAAGTAGTCTACACTACTGCCAAGAGATGAGCTATAGGTGTACCTACCATAGGATTCCCCTCGAAGCCTTCCGTTGACTATGTACATACCCAGCGTGCGACAGAGCTGCAGGACTTGTGACCCAAAATAAACTCAAAATACCAACATGTGAGACTTTATTCATTTTTCAATGGAACCAACCAAAATCAAACAATTATTGAATACAAAATACATTTGACCAAAATCAAGGTTTCATTATTATTTAGTACAACCACCTCTGGCAAGGACAACAGCATGGAGTCTTTTCCTGTAATGTTTGACCAGGTTAAGGAACACATCTGGAGGGATTTTGGACCATTCCTCTATGCAGATCCTTTCAAGATCCTTCACATTTTGCTCTTATTTTTAATTTTTTTTTAAAATTTTTAACCTTTATTTAACTAGGCAAGTTAGTTAATTAAGAACATATTCTTATTTTCAATGACGGCCCTAGGGGGGTCAGTGATGTTTTGGGGCTGTTTTAATTCCAGAGGTCCAGGGGTTAAGATCCACACAGAAATGGTTCTTTGACAACAAGATCAATGTTCTGCCATGGCTCAGTCGCCGGCCCCCAATCCAATGGAAACCTATGGGCTGAGTTGAAGAGGGCGGCAGGGTAGCCTAGTGGTTAGAGCGTTGGACTAGTAACCAAACGGTTGCAAGTTCAAATCCCCGAGCTGACAAGGTACAAATCTGTCGTTCTACCCCTGAACAAGGCAGTTAACCCACTGTTCCTAGACCAGTTAACCTGTTCAGTGGTTTAAATCAGTGGTTTAACTGTCTGTTCAGGGGCAGAACGACAGATTTGATTTGTACCTTGTCAGCTCGGGGATTTGAACTTGCAACCTTCTAAAGTACTGTAGACTTATTGTTTATATTTTTTAAAGAATTGTTTGTGCATTGCCTGTCAGGGTTGCCAGTAATGTTGGAGCCCAATGTAGGTAGCACACAGGAGGACATTTTACTCTGTTAACATAATTTCCTTTTGAATTTCTAGCCAAATGTAAAATGTTCCTGTTTTGATTAATTTAATAGAGTGAGTTAGGTCTGCTCTATACCAAATTAGCATTCCCCCTGAGTCCCTTCCCCATTTCACACCTGGTAGTTTGGTGGATGGGACTACCATCTCTCTGTAACCTAGAGGGCAATCAGTGGGTCTGGGTTCCTGCTCTTCAGGCCAAAGGCAGATGACCTCAGGCCTTGGATATTCCAGAATGAGATAGTGAAGGCTTTGTGTTCCATAAAGTGTCCAGTGTTGTTGGTCGTGTTGTTTGGCCTCAGACCAGTAAGTGTGAGCAGAGCCTGCTGAGCATCTGGTACATGTCATTGGCTTGGGCTACTTTAAGAGTGGGGGTTGGGCCTGTTTGCCTGCTCACGGCCGGGGCGTATGGGTGACTTCCATGGTGAGTGGACTGGATGGGGTCAGGGTCTGGGATGGACTGGATGGGGTCAGGGTCTGGGGTGGACTGGATGGGGTCAGGGTCTGGGGTGGACTGGATGGGGTCAGGGTCTGGGGTGGACTGGATGGGGTCAGGGTCTGGGGTGGACTGGATGGGGTCAGGGTCTGGGATGGACTGGATGGGGTCAAGGTCTGGGGTGGACTGGATGGGGTCAGGGTCTGGGTGGACTGGATGGGGTCAGGGTGGTCTGGGTGGACTGGATGGGGTCAGGGTGGTCTGGGATGGACTGGATGGGGTCTGGATGGACTGGATGGGGTCAGGGTCTGGGATGGACTGGATGGGGTCAGGGTCTGGGGTGAACTGAATGGGGTCAGGGTCTGGGGTGGACTGGATGGGGTCTGGGATGGACTGGATGGGGTCTGGATGGACTGGATGGGGTCAGGGTCTGGGATGGACTGGATGGGGTCAGGGTGGACTGGATGGGGTCAGGGTCTGGGATGGACTGGATGGGGTCTGGGATGGACTGGATGGGGTCAGGGTCTGGGATGGACTGGATGGGGTCAGGGTGGTCTGGGTGGACTGGATGGGGTCTGGATGGACTGGATGGGGTCAGGGTCTGGGATGGACTGGATGGGGTCTGGGATGGACTGGATGGGGTCTGGATGGACTGGATGGGGTCAGGGTCTGGGATGGACTGGATGGGGTCAGGGTCTGGGTGGACTGGATGGGGTCAGGGTCTGGGGTGGACTGGATGGGGTCAGGGTCTGGGATGGACTGGATGGGGTCAAGGTCTGGGGTGGACTGGATGGGGTCAGGGTGGTCTGGGTGGACTGGATGGGGTCAGGGAGGTCTGGGATGGACTGGATGGGGTCTGGATGGACTGGATGGGGTCAGGGTCTGGGATGGACTGGATGGGGTCAGGGTCTGGGATGGACTGGATGGGGTCTGGGGTGGACTGGATGGGGTCTGGGGTGGACTGGATGGGGTCTGGGGTGGACTGGATGGGGTCTGGGATGGACTGGATGGGGTCAGGGTCTGGGATGGACTGGATAGGGTCAGGGTCTGGGATGGACTGGATGGGGTCAGAGTCTGGGATGGACTGGATGGGGTCTGGGTCTGGGATGGACTGGATGGGGTCTGGGTCTGGGATGGACTGGATGGGGTCTGGGTCTGGGATGGACTGGATGGGGTCTGGGATGGACTGGATGGGGTCAGGGTCTGGGGTGGACTGGATGGGGTCTGGGATGGACTGGATGGGGTCAGGGGTGGACTGGATGGGGTCAGGGTCTGGGGTGGACTGGATGGGGTCTGGGATGGACTGGATGGGGTCAGAGTCTGGGATGGACTGGATGGGGTCAGGGTCTGGGATGGACTGGATGGGGTCTGGGGTGGACTGGATGGGGTCAGGGTCTGGGTGGACTGGATGGGGTCTGGGATGGACTGGATGGGGTCAGGGTCTGGGGTGGACTGGATGGGGTCAGGGTCTGGGGTGGACTGGATGGGGTCTGGGGTGGACTGGATGGGGTCAGGGTGGTCTGGATGGGGTCAGGGTCTGGGATGGACTGGATGGGGTCAGGGTCTGGGGTGGACTGGATGGGGTCTGGGATGGACTGGATGGGGTCTGGGGTGGACTGGATGGGGTCTGGGGTGGACTGGATGAGGTCAGGGTCTGGGATGGCCTGGATGGGGTCAGGGTCTGGGGTGGACTGGATGGGGTCAGGGTTTGGGTGGACTGGATGGGGTCTGGGGTGGACTGGATGGGGTCAGGATGGACTGGATGGGGTCTGGGGTGGACTGGATGGGGTCAGGGGTGGACTGGATGGGGTCAGGATGGACTGGATGGGGTCTGGGGTGGACTGGATGGGGTCAGGATGGACTGGATGGGGTCTGGGGTGGACTGGATGGGGTCAGGATGGAATGGATGGGGTCTGGGGTGGACTGGATGGGGTCAGGATGGACTGGATGGGGTCAGGGTGGTCTGGGATGGACTGGATGGGGTCAGGATGGACTGGATGGGGTCTGGGGTGGACTGGATGGGGTCTGGGGTGGACTGGATGGGGTCAGGGTCTGGGATGGACTGGATGGGGTCAGGGTCTGGGGTGGACTGGATGGGGTCAGGGTGGTCTGGGTGGACTGGATGGGGTCAGGGTGGTCTGGGATGGACTGGATGGGGTCTGGATGGACTGGATGGGGTCAGGGTCTGGGATGGACTGGATGGGGTCAGGGGTGTACTGGATGGGGTCAGGGTCTGGGGTGGACTGGATGGGGTCAGGGTCTGGGGTGGACTGGATGGGGTCAGGGTCTGGGATGGACTGGATGGGGTCAGGGTCTGGGGTGGACTGGATGGGGTCTGGGATGGACTGGATGGGGTCAGGGGTGGACTGGATGGGGTCAGGGTCTGGGGTGGACTGGATGGGGTCTGGGATGGACTGGATGGGGTCAGAGTCTGGGATGGACTGGATGGGGTCAGGGTCTGGGATGGACTGGATGGGGTCTGGGGTGGACTGGATGGGGTCAGGGTCTGGGTGGACTGGATGGGGTCTGGGATGGACTGGATGGGGTCAGGGTCTGGGGTGGACTGGATGGGGTCAGGGTCTGGGGTGGACTGGATGGGGTCTGGGATGGACTGGAAGGGGTCTGGGGTGGACTGGATGGGGTCTGGGGTGGACTGGATGAGGTCAGGGTCTGGGATCGCCTGGATGGGGTCAGGGTCTGGGGTGGACTGGATGGGGTCAGGGTCTGGGTGGACTGGATGGGGTCTGGGGTGGACTGGATGGGGTCAGGATGGACTGGATGGGGTCTGGGGTGGACTGGATGGGGTCAGGGGTGGACTGGATGGGGTCAGGATGGACTGGATGGGGTCTGGGGTGGACTGGATGGGGTCAGGATGGACTGGATGGGGTCTGGGGTGGACTGGATGGGGTCAGGATGGACTGGATGGGGTCTGGGGTGGACTGGATGGGGTCAGGATGGACTGGATGGGGTCAGGGTGGTCTGGGATGGACTGGATGGGGTCAGGATGGACTGGATGGGGTCTGGGGTGGACTGGATGGGGTCTGGGGTGGACTGGATGGGGTCAGGGTCTGGGATGGACTGGATGGGGTCAGGGTCTGGGGTGGACTGGATGGGGTCAGGGTGGTCTGGGTGGACTGGATGGGGTCAGGGTGGTCTGGGATGGACTGGATGGGGTCTGGATGGACTGGATGGGGTCAGGGTCTGGGATGGACTGGATGGGGTCAGGGGTGTACTGGATGGGGTCAGGGTCTGGGGTGGACTGGATGGGGTCAGGGTCTGGGGTGGACTGGATGGGGTCAGGGTCTGGGATGGACTGGATGGGGTCAGGGTCTGGGATGGACTGGATGGGGTCTGGATGGACTGGATGGGGTCAGGATGGACTGGATGGGGTCAGGGTCTGGGATGGACTGGATGGGGTCAGGGTCTGGGATGGACTGGATGGGGTCTGGGATGGACTGGATGGGGTCTGGGGTGGACTGGATGGGGTCAGGGTCTGGGATGGACTGGATGGGGTCTGGGATGGACTGGATGGGGTCTGGATGGACTGGATGGGGTCAGGGTCTGGGTGGACTGGATGGGGTCAGGGTCTGGGGTGGACTGGATGGGGTCTGGGGTGGACTGGATGGGGTCTGGGATGGACTGGATGGGGTCTGGGTCTGGGATGGACTGGATGGGGTCAGGGTCTGGGGTGAACTGAATGGGGTCAGGGTCTGGGGTGGACTGGATGGGGTCAGGGTCTGGGATGGACTGGATGGGGTCAGGGTCTGGGGTGAACTGAATGGGGTCAGGGTCTGGGGTGGACTGGATGGGGTCAGGGTCTGGGGTGGACTGGATGGGGTCAGGGTGGTCTGGGATGGACTGGATGGGGTCTGGATGGACTGGATGGGGTCAGGGTCTGGGATGGACTGGATGGGGTCAGGGTCTGGGGTGAACTGAATGGGGTCAGGGTCTGGGGTGGACTGGATGGGGTCAGGGTCTGGGATGGACTGGATGGGGTCAGGGTCTGGGGTGAACTGAATGGGGTCAGGGTCTGGGGTGGACTGGATGGGGTCAGGGTCTGGGGTGGACTGGATGGGGTCAGGGTCTGGGGTGGACTGAATGGGGTCAGGGTCTGGGGTGAACTGAATGGGGTCAGGGTCTGGGGTGGACTGGATGGGGTCAGGGTCTGGGGTGGACTGGATGGGGTCAGGGTCTGGGGTGGACTGGATGGGGTCAGGGTCTGGGGTGGACTGAATGGGGTCAGGGTCTGGGGTGGACTGAATGGGGTCAGGGTCTGGGGTGAACTGAATGGGGTCAGGATGTGGGGTGGACTGGATGGGGTCAGGGTCTGGATGGACTGGATGGGGTCAGGGTCTGGGGTGGACTGGATGGGGTCAGGGTCTGGGGTGGACTGGATGGGGTCAGGGTCTGGGGTGGACTGAATGGGGTCAGGGTCTGGGGTGGACTGAATGGGGTCAGGGTCTGGGGTGAACTGAATGGGGTCAGGATGTGGGGTGGACTGGATGGGGTCAGGGTCTGGATGGACTGGATGGGGTCAGGGTCTGGGGTGGACTGGATGGGGTCAGGGTCTGGGGTGGACTGAATGGGGTCAGGGTCTGGGGTGGACTGAATGGGGTCAGGATGTGGGGTGGACTGGATGGGGTCAGGGTCTGGGGTGGACTGAATGGGGTCAGGATGTGGGGTGGACTGGATGGGGTCAGGGTCTGGGGTGGACTGAATGGGGTCAGGATGTGGGATGGACTGGATGGGGTCTGGGATGGACTGGATGGGGTCTGGATGGACTGGATGGGGTCAGGGTCTGGGGTGGACTGAATGGGGTCAGGGTCTGGGATGGACTGGATGGGGTCAGGGTCTGGGTGGACTGGATGGGGTCAGGGTCTGGAATGGACTGGATGGGGTCTGGATGGACTGGATGGGGTCAGGGTCTGGGTGGACTGGATGGGGTCAGGGTCTGGGGTGGACTGGATGGGGTCAGGATGTGGGGTGGACTGGATGGGGTCAGGGTCTGGGGTGGACTGGATGGGGTCAGGATGTGGGGTGGACTGGATGGGGTCTGGGTCTGGGATGGACTGGATGGGGTCAGGGGTGGACTGGATGGGGTCAGGGTCTGGGGTGGACTGGATGGGGTCTGGATGGACTGGATGGGGTCTGGGTCTGGGATGGACTGGATGGGGTCAGGGTCTGGGATGGACTGGATGGGGTCTGGGGTGGACTGGATGGGGTCAGGGTCTGAGGTGGACTGGATGGGGTCTGGGTCTGGATGGGGTCAGGGTCTGGGGTGGACTGGATGGGGTCAGGATGTGGGATGGACTGGATGGGGTCAGGGTCTGGGATGGACTGGATGGGGTCAGGGGTGGACTGGATGGGGTCAGGGTCTGAGGTGGACTGGATGGGGTCTGGGTCTGGATGGGGTCAGGGACTGGGGTGGACTGGATGGGGTCAGGGTCTGGGGTGGACTGGATGGGGTCAGGGTCTGGGATGGACTGGATGGGGTCAGGGTCTGGGGTGGACTGGATGGGGTCAGGGTCTGGGGTGGACTGGATGGGGTCAGGGTCTGGGGTGGACTGAATGGGGTCAGGATGTGGGGTGGACTGGATGGGGTCAGGATGTGGGGTGGACTGGATGGGGTCAGGATGTGGGGTGGACTGGATGGGGTCAGGGGTGTACTGGATGGGGTCAGGGTCTGGTGTGGACTGGATGGGGTCAGGGTCTGGGGTGAACTGGATGGGGTCTGGGTCTGGGGTGGACTGGATGGGGTCAGGGTCTGGGGTGGACTGGATGGGGTCTAGGGTGGACTGGATGGGGTCTGGGATGGACTGGAGGGGGTCTGGGGTGGACTGGATGGGGTCTGGGGTGGACTGGATGGGGTCAGGGTCTGGGTGGACTGGATGGGGTCAGGGTCTGGGGTGGACTGGATGGGGTCAGGGTCTGGGATGGACTGGATGGGGTCAGGGTCTGGGATGGACTGGATGGGGTCTGGGATGGACTGGATGGGGTCAGGGTCTGGGATGGACTGGATGGGGTCAGGGTCTGGGATGGACTGGATGGGGTCAGGGTGGTCTGGATGGACTGGATGGGGTCTGGATGGACTGGATGGGGTCAGGGTCTGGGATGGACTGGATGGGGTCAGGGTCTGGGATGGACTGGATGGGGTCAGGGTCTGGGTGGACTGGATGGGGTCTGGATGGACTGGATGGGGTCTGGGATGGACTGGATGGGGTCAGGGTCTGGGGTGGACTGGATGGGGTCAGGGTCTGGGATGGACTGGATGGGGTCTGGGGTGGACTGGATGGGGTCTGGATGGACTGGATGGGGTCTGGGGGGGACTGGATGGGGTCTGGGATGGACTGGAGGGGGTCTGGGGTGGACTGGATGGGGTCTGGGGTGGACTGGATGGGGTCAGGGTGGTCTGGGATGGACTGGATGGGGTCAGGGTGGACTGGATGGGGTCAGGGTCTGGGGTGGACTGGATGGGGTCAGGGTCTGGGGTGGACTGGATGGGGTCAGGGTGGACTGGATGGGGTCTGGGTCTGGGCTGGACTGTTCTGATGTGGTGTCGAGACTTTGTCGGGAGCTGTTCTTCTGGCTTCTCTGTGGGGGTGGCCACCTCTCTAGTAGGTTGTTCTCCGTCACACGCCATCCCCCTCGCCCTCTCCTCCGTCCCCCTCGCCCTCTCCTCCGTCCCCCTCGCCCTCTCCTCCGTCCCCCTCGCCCTATCCTCCGTCCCCCTCGCCCTCTCCTCCGTCCCCCTCACCCTCTCCTCCGTCCCCCTCGCCCTCTCCTCCGTCCCCCTCGCCCTCTCCTCCGTCCCCCTCGCCCTCTCCTCCGTCCCCCTCGCCCTCTCCTCCGTTCCCCTCGCCCTCTCCTCCGTCCCCCTCACCCTCTCCTCCATCCCCCTCACCCTCTCCTCCATCCCCCTCACCCTCTCCTCCGTCCCCCTCACCCTCTCCTCCGTCCCCCTCACCCTCTCCTCCGTCCCCCTCACCCTCTCCTCCGTCCCCCTCACCCTCTCCTCCGTCCCCCTCACCCTCTCCTCCATCCTCCATCCCCCTCACCCTCTTCTCCGTCCCCCTCACCCTCTCCTCCATCCCCCTCACCCTCTCCTCCATCCTCCATCCCCCTCACCCTCTTCTCCGTCCCCCTCACCCTCTCCTCCGTCCCCCTCACCCTCTCCTCCGTCCCCCTCACCCTCTCCTCCGTCCCCCTCACCCTCTCCTCCGTCCCCCTCACCCTCTCCTCCATCCTCCATCCCCCTCACCCTTTCCTCCGTTCCCCACACCCTCTCCTCCGTCCCCCTCACCCTCTCCTCCGTCCCCCTCACCCTCTCCTCCGTCCCACCTCACCCTCTCCTCCGTCCCCCTCACCCTCTCCTCCGTCCCCCTCAGCCTCTCCTCCGTTCCCCTCACCCTCTCCTCCGTCCCCCTCAACCTCTCCTCCGTCCCCCTCACCCTGTCCTCCGTCCCCCTCACCCTCTCCTCCGTCCCCCTCACCCTCTCCTCCGTCCCCCTCACCCTCTCCTCCGTCCTCCTCCGTCCTCCTCACCCTCTCCTCCATCCCCCTCACCCTCTCCTCCATCCTCCATCCCCCTCACCCTCTCCTCCATCCTCCATCCCCTCACCCTCTTCTCCATCCTCCATCCCCCTCACCCTCTCCTCCGTCCCCCTCACCCTCTCCTCCATTCCCCTCACCCTCTCCTCCGTCCCCCTCACCCTCTCCTCCGTCCCCCTCACCCTCTCCTACGTCCCCCTCACCCACTCCTCCATCCCCCTCACCCTCTCCTCCATCCTCCATCCCCCTCACCCTCTCCTCCATCCCCCTCACCCTCTCCTCCGAGGGCGTGGTGTTGTGCTGGACTGTTGTTTGGGTCTGGTTAAGGGAGTGGTGTTGTGCTGGACTGTTGTTTGGGTCTGGTTAAGGGAGTGGTGTTGTGCTGGACTGTTGTTTGGGTCTGGTTAAGGGAGTGGTGTTGTGCTGGACTGTTGTTTGGGTCTAGTTAAGGGAGTGGTGTTGTGCTGGACTGTTGTTTGGGTCTGGTTAAGGGAGTGGTGTTGTGCTGGACTGTTGTTTGGGTCTGGTTAAGGGAGTGGTGTTGTGCTGGACTGTTGTCTGGGTCTGGTTAAGGGAGTGGTGTTGTGCTGGACTGTTGTTTGGGTCTGGTTAAGGGAGTGGTGTTGTGCTGGACTGTTGTCTGGGTCTGGTTAAGGGAGTGGTGTTGTGCTGGACTGTTGTCTGGGTCTGTGCTGACGAGTGTAATCACCTGCTGTTCCAGCTCCACCTGCCTTACCTCCAGCTGGGTGAATGTATTCTTCATTTCAATGAGGGAGTAGTACTCTGGCTGGGAGGTTGACTTTCCGCTGAGGGTGGCTCATCTCTGGGGTTATATAATGAAGAGGTCTGGTCTGGCCCGCTGGGGGTGGCTCGTCTGTGGGGTTATATAATGAAGAGGTCTGGTCTGACCCGCTCGGGGTGGCTCCTCTGTGGGGTTATATAATGAAGAGGTCTGGTCTGGCCCGCTCAGGGTGGCTCGTCTGTGGGGTTATATAATGAAGAGGTCTGGTCTGGCCCGCTGGGGGTGGCTCGTCTGTGGGGTTATATAATGAAGAGGTCTGGTCTGGTCTGCTCTGGGTGGCTCGTCTGTGGGGTTATATAATGAAGAGGTCTGGTCTGGCCCGCTGGGGGTGGCTCATCTCTGGGGTTATATAATGTAGAGGTCTGGTCTGACCCGCTCAGGGTGGCTCGTCTGTGGGGTTATATAATGAAGAGGTCTGGTCTGACCTGCTCTGGGTTGCTCGTCCGTGGGGTTATATAATGAAGATGTCTGGTCTGGCCCGCTGGGGGTGGCTCGTCTGTGGGGTTATATAATGAAGAGGTCTGGTCTGGCCCGCTGGGGGTGGCTCGTCTGTGGGGTTATATAATGAAGAGGTCTGGTCTGGCCCGCTGGGGGTGGCTCGTCTGTGGGGTTATATAATGAAGAGGTTTGGTCCGACCCGCTCGGGGTGGCTCGTCTGTGGGGTTATATAATGAAGAGGTCTGGTCTGGCCCGCTCGGGGTGGCTTGTCTGTGGGGTTATATAATGAAGAGGTCTGGTCTGGCCCGCTCGGGGTGGCTCGTCTGTGGGGTTATATAATGAAGAGGTCTGGTCTGGCCCGCTCGGGGTGGCTCATCTCTGGGGTTATATAATGAAGAGGTCTGGTCTGACCCGCTCAGGGTGGCTCGTCTGTAGGGTTATATAATGAAGAGGTCTGGTCTGACCTGCTCTGGGTTGCTTGTCTGTGGGGTTATATAATGAAGAGGTCTGGTCTGGCCCGCTCGGGGTGGCTCGTCTGTGGGGTTATATAATGAAGAGGTCTGGTCTGACCCGCTGTGGGTGGCTCGTCTGTGGGGTTATATAATGAAGAGGTCTGGTCTGGCCCGCTGGGGGTGGCTCGTCTGTGGGGTTATATAATGAAGAGGTCTGGTCTGGCCCGCTGGGGGTGGCTCGTCTGTGGGGTTATATAATGAAGAGGTCTGGTCTGGCCCGCTGGGGGTGGCTCGTCTGTGGGGTTATATAATGAAGAGGTCTGGTCCGACCCGCTGGGGGTGGCTCGTCTGTGGGGTTATATAATGAAGAGGTCTGGTCTGGCCCGCTGGGGGTGGCTCGTCTGTGGGGTTATATAATGAAGAGGTCTGGTCTGACCCGCTGGGGGTGGCTCGTCTGTGGGGTTATATAATGAAGAGGTCTGGTCTGGCCCGCTCGGGGTGGCTCGTCTGTGGGGTTATATAATGAAGAGGTCTGGTCTGACCCGCTCGGTGTGGCTCGTCTGTGGGGTTATATAATGAAGAGGTCTGGTCTGACCCGCTCGGTGTGGCTCGTCTGTGGGGTTATATAATGAAGAGGTCTGGTCTGGCCCGCTGGGGGTGGCTCGTCTGTGGGGTTATATAATGAAGAGGTCTGGTCTGGCCCGCTGGGGGTGGCTCGTCTGTGGGGTTATATAATGAAGAGGTTTGGTCCGACCCGCTCGGGGTGGCTCGTCTGTGGGGTTATATAATGAAGAGGTCTGGTCTGGCCCGCTCGGGGTGGCTTGTCTGTGGGGTTATATAATGAAGAGGTCTGGTCTGGCCCGCTCGGGGTGGCTCGTCTGTGGGGTTATATAATGAAGAGGTCTGGTCTGGCCCGCTCGGGGTGGCTCATCTCTGGGGTTATATAATGAAGAGGTCTGGTCTGACCCGCTCAGGGTGGCTCGTCTGTAGGGTTATATAATGAAGAGGTCTGGTCTGACCTGCTCTGGGTTGCTTGTCTGTGGGGTTATATAATGAAGAGGTCTGGTCTGGCCCGCTCGGGGTGGCTCGTCTGTGGGGTTATATAATGAAGAGGTCTGGTCTGACCCGCTGTGGGTGGCTCGTCTGTGGGGTTATATAATGAAGAGGTCTGGTCTGGCCCGCTGGGGGTGGCTCGTCTGTGGGGTTATATAATGAAGAGGTCTGGTCTGGCCCGCTGGGGGTGGCTCGTCTGTGGGGTTATATAATGAAGAGGTCTGGTCTGGCCCGCTGGGGGTGGCTCGTCTGTGGGGTTATATAATGAAGAGGTCTGGTCTGACCCGCTGGGGGTGGCTCGTCTGTGGGGTTATGTAATGAAGAGGTCTGGTCTGGCCCGCTCGGGGTGGCTCGTCTGTGGGGTTATGTAATGAAGAGGTCTGGTCTGACCCGCTGGGGGTGGCTCGTCTGTGGGGTTATGTAATGAAGAGGTCTGGTCCGACCCGCTGGGGGTGGCTCGTCTGTGGGGTTATATAATGAAGAGGTCTGGTCTGGCCCGCTCGGGGTGGCTCGTCTGTGGGGTTATGTAATGAAGAGGTCTGGTCTGACCCGCTGGGGGTGGCTCGTCTGTGGGGTTATGTAATGAAGAGGTCTGGTCTGGCCCGCTCGGGGTGGCTCGTCTGTGGGGTTATGTAATGAAGAGGTCTGGTCCGACCCGCTGGGGGTGGCTCGTCTGTGGGGTTATGTAATGAAGAGGTCTGGTCTGGCCCGCTCGGGGTGGCTCGTCTGTGGGGTTATGTAATGAAGAGGTCTGGTCTGACCCGCTGGGGTGGCTCGTCTGTGGGGTTATATAATGAAGAGGTCTGGTCCGACCCGCTGGGGGTGGCTCGTCTGTGGGGTTATGTAATGAAGAGGTCTGGTCTGGCCCGCTCGGGGTGGCTCGTCTGTGGGGTTATATAATGAAGAGGTCTGGTCTGACCCGCTGGGGGTGGCTCGTCTGTGGGGTTATATAATGAAGAGGTCTGGTCTGGCCCGCTGGGGGTGGCTCGTCTGTGGGGTTATATAATGAAGAGGTCTGGCCCGACCCGCTGGGGGTGGCTCGTCTGTGGGGTTATATAATGAAGAGGTCTGGCCCACTGGGGGTGGCTCGTCTGTGGGGTTATATAATGAAGAGGTCTGGTCCGACCCGCTGGGGGTGGCTCGTCTGTGGGGTTATATAATGAAGAGGTCTGGTCTGACCCGCTGGGGGTGGCTCGTCTGTGGGGTTATATAATGAAGAGGTCTGGTCCGACCCGCTGGGGGTGGCTCGTCTGTGGGGTTATATAATGAAGAGGTCTGGTCCGACCCGCTGGGGGTGGCTCCTCTGTGGGGTTATATAATGAAGAGGTCTGGTCCGACCCGCTGGGGGTGGGGGTATCTTCCTCAAGGGAGAGCTTCTCCTGCTGGCTAATTCTTTGATTAGGTCCTGAACCTGTTTGGAGTTGCCCTGTACCAGTACTGTTCCAGACTTATAGAGATTTATATTAGCTGACTCAGAATCCTCGTTGTGTAGTATCCTGAGTTTCCACCCCTTGTTTACCCCCCCCCCTCTTTAACAGCAGGGTAGTGTGCTAATGGAGCACTGTGCCCTGCCAGGGGATGGTTTGTGTTGAAGATGAGGTTGCTGATGTTCCCATTTTTATAATAGTCAGCAAAAAGTATCTCTGATTTTCCATAAGGAGCTTCTTCTTGTGTTCTTTTCTTGCCTTATCATTCTTTACATACACATGGTACTGTATTTTAATTACCTCTGAACAGCGGGAGGGAGCTTCTAAGGCCTCTCCATTTGGTTGGAGTCCACTGTGTGACTCTCCTGCCATTGTTGGGCTAATGGGCTTTGACACCTCTCACTTGACACGTCAGTGCTAATTGAAGTTGTATCAAGCCTGGCAGCTTTAATTTAGTATTTAGTCCTTATAAAGTAATGTCATGTATTTTTCTTCTTGGCTTTTGGGAAATAAAATATAGCTTCAGACTAAACTTTACTCACTCAGTTGGATGGGGTTGTCAGGTTTCTGTTGTTTTAAAGAGCATTTGCTGTATAGTGTTGGAATAATTATCGTTGGTAGTTGGTCTGGTAGTCACCGACCAGGTGATTCTGTAATTCCCTCCAAAATCAGGTTGTAGGTTTTGAGTTTTGATTTCGAGTGAAGGTTATCTTGTAGAGGGTAGTATCCTGTATATGTCCTGGTGACATAGTGAAGGTTATGTTGTAGAGGGTAGTATCCTGTATATGTCCTGGTGACATAGTGTTGTAGAGGGTAGTATCCTGTATATGTCCTGGTGACATAGTGTTGTAGAGGGTAGTATCCTGTATATGTCCTGGTGACATAGTGTTGTAGAGGGTAGTATCCTGTATATGTCCTGGTGACATAGTGAAGGTTATGTTGTAGAGGGTAGTATCCTGTATATGTCCTGGTGACATAGTGTTGTAGAGGGTAGTATCCTGTATATGTCCTGGTGACATAGTGTTGTAGAGGGTAGTATCCTGTATATGTCCTGGTGACATAGTGTTGTAGAGGGTAGTATCCTGTATATGTCCTGGTGACATAGTGTTGTAGAGGGTAGTATCCTGTATATGTCCTGGTGACATAGTGTTATAGAGGGTAGTATCCTATATATGTCCTGGTGACATAGTGTTGTAGAGGGTAGTATCCTGTATATGTCCTGGTGACATAGTGTTGTAGAGGGTAGTATCCTGTATATGTCCTGGTGACATAGTGTTGTAGAGGGTAGTATCCTGTATATGTCCTGGTGACATAGTGAAGGTTATGTTGTAGAGGGTAGTATCCTGTATATGTCCTGGTGACATAGTGTTGTAGAGGGTAGTACCCTGTATATGTCCTGGTGACATAGTGAAGGTTATGTTGTAGAGGGTAGTATCCTGTATATGTCCTGGTGACATAGTGAAGGTTATGTTGTAGAGGGTAGTATCCTGTATATGTCCTGGTGACATAGTGTTGTAGAGGGTAGTATCCTGTATATGTCCTGGTGACATAGTGTTGTGGAGGGTAGTATCCTGTATATGTCCTGGTGACATAGTGTTGTAGAGGGTAGTATCCTGTATATGTCCTGGTGACATAGTGTTGTAGAGGGTAGTATCCTGTATATGTCCTGGTGACATAGTGTTGTAGAGGGTAGTATCCTGTATATGTCCTGGTGACATAGTGTTGTGGAGGGTGGTATCCTGTATATGTCCTGGTGACATGACATAGTGAAGGTTATGTTGTAGAGGGTAGTATCCTGTATATGTCCTGGTGACATAGTGTTGTAGAGGGTAGTACCCTGTATATGTCCTGGTGACATAGTGAAGGTTATGTTGTAGAGGGTAGTATCCTGTATATGTCCTGGTGACATAGTGAAGGTTATGTTGTAGAGGGTAGTATCCTGTATATGTCCTGGTGACATAGTGTTGTAGAGGGTAGTATCCTGTATATGTCCTGGTGACATAGTGTTGTGGAGGGTAGTATCCTGTATATGTCCTGGTGACATAGTGTTGTAGAGGGTAGTATCCTGTATATGTCCTGGTGACATAGTGTTGTAGAGGGTAGTATCCTGTATATGTCCTGGTGACATAGTGTTGTAGAGGGTAGTATCCTGTATATGTCCTGGTGACATAGTGTTGTAGAGGGTAGTATCCTGTATATGTCCTGGTGACATAGTGTTGTAGAGGGTAGTATCCTGTATATGTCCTGGTGACATAGTGTTGTGGAGGGTAGTATCCTGTATATGTCCTGGTGACATAGTGTTGTGGAGGGTGGTATCCTGTATATGTCCTGGTGACATAGTGAAGGTTATGTTGTAGAGGGTAGTATCCTGTATATGTCCTGGTGACATAGTGTTGTAGAGGGTAGTGTCCTGTATATGTCCTGGTGACATAGTGTTATAGAGGGTAGTATCCTGTATATATCCTGGTGACATAGTGAAGGTTATGTTGTAGAGGGTAGTATCCTGTATATGTCCTGGTGACATAGTGTTGTGGAGGGTGGTATCCTGTATATGTCCTGGTGACATAGTGAAAGTTATGTTGTAGAGGGTAGTATCATGTATATGTCCTGGTGACATAGTGTTGTAGAGGGTAGTATCCTGTATATGTCCTGGTGACATAGTGAAGGTTATGTTGTAGAGGGTAGTATCCTGTATATGTCCTGGTGACATAGTGTTGTAGAGGGTAGTATCCTGTATATGTCCTGGTGACATAGTGTTGTAGAGGGTAGTATCCTGTATATGTCCTGGTGACATAGTGTTGTAGAGGGTAGTATCCTGTATATGTCCTGGTGACATAGTGAAGGTTATGTTGTAGAGGGTAGTATCCTGTATATGTCCTGGTGACATAGTGTTGTAGAGGGTAGTATCCTGTATATGTCCTGGTGACATAGTGTTGTAGAGGGTAGTACCCTGTATATGTCCTGGTGACATAGTGAAGGTTATGTTGTAGAGGGTAGTATCCTGTATATGTCCTGGTGACATAGTGAAGGTTATGTTGTAGAGGGTAGTATCCTGTATATGTCCTGGTGACATAGTGTTGTAGAGGGTAGTATCCTGTATATGTCCTGGTGACATAGTGTTGTGGAGGGTAGTATCCTGTATATGTCCTGGTGACATAGTGTTGTAGAGGGTAGTATCCTGTATATGTCCTGGTGACATAGTGTTGTAGAGGGTAGTATCCTGTATATGTCCTGGTGACATAGTGTTGTAGAGGGTAGTATCCTGTATATGTCCTGGTGACATAGTGTTGTAGAGGGTAGTATCCTGTATATGTCCTGGTGACATAGTGTTGTAGAGGGTAGTATCCTGTATATGTCCTGGTGACATAGTGTTGTAGAGGGTAGTATCCTGTATATGTCCTGGTGACATAGTGTTGTAGAGGGTAGTATCCTGTATATGTCCTGGTGACATAGTGAAGGTTATGTTGTAGAGGGTAGTATCCTGTATATGTCCTGGTGACATAGTGTTGTAGAGGGTAGTGTCCTGTATATGTCCTGGTGACATAGTGTTATAGAGGGTAGTATCCTGTATATGTCCTGGTGACATAGTGTTGTGGAGGGTGGTATCCTGTATATGTCCTGGTGACATAGTGAAAGTTATGTTGTAGAGGGTAGTATCATGTATATGTCCTGGTGACATAGTGTTGTAGAGGGTAGTATCCTGTATATGTCCTGGTGACATAGTGAAGGTTATGTTGTAGAGGGTAGTATCCTGTATATGTCCTGGTGACATAGTGTTGTAGAGGGTAGTATCCTGTATATGTCCTGGTGACATAGTGTTGTAGAGGGTAGTATCCTGTATATGTCCTGGTGACATAGTGAAGGTTATGTTGTAGAGGGTAGTATCCTGTATATGTCCTGGTGACATAGTGTTGTAGAGGGTAGTATCCTGTATATGTCCTGGTGACATAGTGTTGTAGAGGGTAGTATCCTGTATATGTCCTGGTGACATAGTGAAGGTTATGTTGTAGAGGGTAGTATCCTGTATATGTCCTGGTGACATAGTGAAGGTTATGTTGTAGAGGGTAGTATCCTGTATATGTCCTGGTGATATAGTGAAGGTTATGTTGTAGAGGGTAGTATCCTGTATATGTCCTGGTGACATAGTGTTGTAGAGGGTAGTATCCTGTATATGTCCTGGTGACATAGTGTTGTAGAGGGTAGTGTCCTGTATATGTCCTGGTGACATAGTGTTGTAGAGGGTAGTATCCTGTATATGTCCTGGTGACATAGTGTTGTAGAGGGTAGTATCCTGTATATGTCCTGGTGACATAGTGTTATAGAGGGTAGTATCCTGTATATGTCCTGGTGACATAGTGTTGTAGAGGGTAGTATCCTGTATATGTCCTGGTGACATAGTGTTATAGAGGGTAGTATCCTGTATATGTCCTGGTGACATAGTGTTATAGAGGGTAGTATCCTGTATATGTCCTGGTGACATAGTGAAGGTTATGTTGTAGAGGGTAGTATCCTGTATATGTCCTGGTGACATAGTGTTATAGAGGGTAGTATCCTGTATATGTCCTGGTGACATAGTGAATGTTATGTTGTAGTGGGTAGTATCCTGTATATGTCCTGGTGACATAGTGTTATAGAGGGTAGTATCCTGTATATGTCCTGGTGACATAGTGAAGGTTATGTTGTAGAGGGTAGTATCCTGTATATGTCCTGGTGACATAGTGTTATAGAGGGTAGTATCCTGTATATGTCCTGGTGACATAGTGTTATAGAGGGTAGTATCCTGTATATGTCCTGGTGACATAGTGTTATAGAGGGTAGTATCCTGTATATGTCCTGGTGACATAGTGTTATAGAGGGTAGTATCCTGTATATGTCCTGGTGACATAGTGTTGTGGAGGGTGGTATCCTGTATATGTCCTGGTGACATAGTGAAAGTTATGTTGTAGAGGGTAGTATCATGTATATGTCCTGGTGACATAGTGAAGGTTATGTTGTAGAGGGTAGTATCCTGTATATGTCCTGGTGACATAGTGTTGTAGAGGGTAGTATCCTGTATATGTCCTGGTGACATAGTGTTGTAGAGGGTAGTATCCTGTATATGTCCTGGTGACATAGTGAAGGTTATGTTTTAGAGGGTAGTATCCTGTATATGTCCTGGTGACATAGTGAAGGTTATGTTGTAGAGGGTAGTATCCTGTATATGTCCTCGTGATATAGTGAAGGTTATGTTGTAGAGGGTAGTATCCTGTATATGTCCTGGTGACATAGTGTTGTAGAGGGTAGTATCCTGTATATGTCCTGGTGACATAGTGTTGTAGAGGGTAGTGTCCTGTATATGTCCTGGTGACATAGTGTTGTAGAGGGTAGTATCCTGTATATGTCCTGGTGACATAGTGTTGTAGAGGGTAGTATCCTGTATATGTCCTGGTGACATAGTGTTGTAGAGGGTAGTATCCTGTATATGTCCTGGTGACATAGTGTTATAGAGGGTAGTATCCTGTATATGTCCTGCTGACATAGTGTTGTAGAGGGTAGTATCCTGTATATGTCCTGGTGACATAGTGTTGTAGAGGGTAGTATCCTGTATATGTCCTGCTGACATAGTGTTGTAGAGGGTAGTATCCTGTATATGTCCTGGTGACATAGTGTTTTAGAGGGTAGTATCCTGTATATGTCCTGGTGACATAGTGTTTTAGAGGGTAGTATCCTGTATATGTCCTGGTGACATAGTGTTTTAGAGGGTAGTGTCCTGTATATGTCCTGGTGACATAGTGTTGTAGAGGGTAGTATCCTGTATATGTCCTGGTGACATAGTGTTGTAGAGGGTAGTATCCTGTATATGTCCTTGTGACATAGTGAAGGTTATGTTGTAGAGGGTAGTATCCTGTATATGTCCTGGTGACATAGTGTTATAGAGGGTAGTATCCTGTATATGTCCTGGTGACATAGTGTTATAGAGGGTAGTATCCTGTATATGTCCTGGTGACATAGTGTTATAGAGGGTAGTATCCTGTATATGTCCTGGTGACATAGTGTTATAGAGGGTAGTATCCTGTATATGTCCTGGTGACATAGTGTTGTGGAGGGTGGTATCCTGTATATGTCCTGGTGACATAGTGTTATAGAGGGTAGTATCCTGTATATGTCCTGGTGACATAGTGTTGTAGAGGGTAGTACCCTGTATATGTCCTGGTGACATAGTGAAAGTTATGTTGTAGAGGGTAGTATCATGTATATGTCCTGGTGACATAGTGAAGGTTATGTTGTAGAGGGTAGTATCCTGTATATGTCCTGGTGACATAGTGTTGTAGAGGGTAGTATCCTGTATATGTCCTGGTGACATAGTGTTTTAGAGGGTAGTATCCTGTATATGTCCTGGTGACATAGTGTTGTAGAGGGTAGTATCCTGTATATGTCCTGGTGACATAGTGTTGTAGAGGGTAGTATCCTGTATATGTCCTGGTGACATAGTGAAGGTTATGTTGTAGAGGGTAGTATCCTGTATATGTCCTGGTGACATAGTGAAGGTTATGTTGTAGAGGGTAGTATCCTGTATATGTCCTGGTGATATAGTGTTGTAGAGGGTAGTATCCTGTATATGTCCTGGTGACATAGTGTTGTAGAGGGTAGTATCCTGTATATGTCCTGGTGACATAGTGAAGGTTATGTTGTAGAGGGTAGTATCCTGTATATGTCCTGGTGACATAGTGAAGGTTATGTTGTAGAGGGTAGTATCCTGTATATGTCCTGGTGATATAGTGAAGGTTATGTTGTAGAGGGTAGTATCCTGTATATATCCTGGTGACATAGTGTTGTAGAGGGTAGTATCCTGTATATGTCCTGGTGACATAGTGTTGTAGAGGGTAGTATCCTGTATATGTCCTGGTGACATAGTGTTGTAGAGGGTAGTATCCTGTATATGTCCTGGTGACATAGTGTTGTGGAGGGTAGTATCCTGTATATGTCCTGGTGACATAGTGTTGTAGAGGGTAGTATCCTGTATATGTCCTGGTGACATAGTGTTATAGAGGGTAGTATCCTGTATATGTCCTGGTGACATAGTGAAGGTTATGTTGTAGAGGGTAGTATCCTGTATATGTCCTGGTGACATAGTGTTATAGAGGGTAGTATCCTGTATATGTCCTGGTGACATAGTGAAGGTTATGTTGTAGTGGGTAGTATCCTGTATATGTCCTGGTGACATAGTGTTATAGAGGGTAGTATCCTGTATATGTCCTTGTGACATAGTGTTATAGAGGGTAGTATCCTGTATATGTCCTGGTGACATAGTGTTGTAGAGGGTAGTATCCTGTATATGTCATGGTGACATAGTGTTGTAGAGGGTAGTATCCTGTCTATGTCCTGGTGACATAGTTTTGTAGAGGGTAGTATCCTGTATATGTCCTGGTGACATAGTGTTGTAGAGGGTAGTATCCTGTATATGTCCTGGTGACATAGTGTTGTAGAGGGTAGTATCCTGTATATGTCCTGGTGACATAGTGTTTTAGAGGGTAGTATCCTGTATATGTCATGGTGACATAGTGAAGGTTATGTTGTAGAGGGTAGGATCCTGTATATGTCCTGGTGACATAGTGTTATAGAGGGTAGTATCCTGTATATGTCCTGGTGACATAGTGTTGTAGAGGGTAGTATCCTGTATATGTCCTGGTGACATAGTGTTGTGGAGGGTAGTATCCTGTATATGTCCTGGTGACATAGTGTTGTAGAGGGTAGTATCCTGTATATGTCCTGGTGACATAGTGTTGTGGAGGGTAGTATCCTGTATATGTCCTGGTGACATAGTGTTGTAGAGGGTAGTATCATGTATATGTCCTGGTGACATAGTGTTGTGGAGGGTAGTATCCTGTATATGTCCTGGTGACATAGTGTTGTAGAGGGTAGTATCCTGTATATGTCCTGGTGACATAGTGTTGTAGAGGGTAGTATCCTGTATATGTCCTGGTGACATAGTGTTGTAGAGGGTAGTATCCTGTATATGTCCTGGTGACATTTACATTTACATTTAAGTCATTTGGCAGACGCTCTTATCCAGAGCGACTTACAAATTGGTGAATTCACCTTTTGACATCCAGTGGAACATCCACTTTACAATAGTGCATCTAAATCATTTAAGGGGGGGGGGGTTTCAGTGGCAGAACAACCTTGTCAGCTCGGGGGTTTGAACTTGCAACCTTCCGGTTACTAGTCCAACGCTCTAACCACTAGGCTACCCTAGTATCCTGTATATGTCCTGGTGACATAGTGTTGTAGAGGGTAGTATCCTGTATATGTCCTGGTGACATAGTGTTGTAGAGGGTAGTATCCTGTATATGTCCTGGTGACATAGTGTTGTAGAGGGTAGTATCCTGTATATGTCCTGGTGACATAGTGTTGTAGAGGGTAGTATCCTGTATATGTCCTGGTGACATAGTGAAGGTTATGTTGTAGAGGGTAGGATCCTGTATATGTCCTGGTGACATAGTGTTGTTTAGGGTAGTATCCTGTATATGTCCTGGTGACATAGTGTTGTAGAGGGTAGTATCCTGTATATGTCCTGGTGACATAGTGTTGTGTAGGGTAGTATCCTGTATATGTCCTGGTAACATAGTGTTTTAGAGGGTAGTATCCTGTATATGTCCTGGTGACATAGTGTTGTAGAGGGTAGTATCCTGTATATGTCCTGGTGACATAGTGTTATAGAGGGTAGTATCCTGTATATGTCCTGGTGACATAGTGTTGTAGAGGGTAGTATCCTGTATATGTCCTGGTGACATAGTGTTGTAGAGGGTAGTATCCTGTATATGTCCTGGTGACATAGTGTTGTGTAGGGTAGTATCCTGTATATGTCCTGGTAACATAGTGTTTTAGAGGGTAGTATCCTGTATATGTCCTGGTGACATAGTGTTGTAGAGGG
>NW_027006032.1:0-46186 GCF_036934945.1 Oncorhynchus masou masou | reverse complement strand
CATCCAGTCCATCCCAGACCCTGACCCCATCCAGGCCATCCCAGACTCTGACCCCATCCAGTCCCTGACCCCATCCAGACCCTGACCCCATCCAGTCCATCCCAGACTCTGACCCCATCCAGTCCATCCCAGACCCCTGGACTCCCATCCAGTCCATCCAGACCCCATCCAGGCCATCCCAGACTCTGACCCCATCCAGTCCCTGACCCCATCCAGACCCTGACCCCATCCAGGCCATCCCAGACTCTGACCCCATCCAGACCCTGACCCCATCCAGTCCATCCCAGACTCTGACCCCATCCAGTCCACCCCAGACCCCATCCAGTCCATCCCAGACCCTGACCCCATCCAGGCCATCCCAGACTCTGACCCCATCCAGACCCTGACCCCATCCAGTCCATCCCAGACCCAGACCCCATCCAGTCCATCCCAGACCCTGACCCCATCCAGGCCATCCCAGACTCTGACCCCATCCAGTCCATCCCAGACCCCATCCAGGCCATCCCAGACTCTGACCCCATCCAGTCCCTGACCCCATCCAGACCTTGACCCCATCCAGTCCATCCCAGACCCTGACCCCATCCAGTCCACTCCAGACCTTGACCCCATCCAGTCCACCCAGACCCTGACCCCATCCAGTCCACCCCAGACCCCATCCAGTCCACCCCAGACCCCATCCAGTCCATCCCAGACCCTGACCCCATCCAGTCCACCCCAGACCCTGACCCCATCCAGTCCACCCCAGACCCTGACCCCATCCAGTCCACCCAGACCCTGACCCCATCCAGTCCACCCTGACCCCATCCAGTCCACCCAGACTCTGACCCCATCCAGTCCACCCTGACCCCATCCAGTCCATCCCAGACCTTGACCCCATCCAGTCCACCCAGACTCCAGTCCATCCCAGACCCTGACCCCATCCAGTCCATCCCAGACCCCATCCAGTCCATCCCAGACCCTGACCCCATCCAGTCCATCCCAGACCCCATCCAGTCCATCCCAGACCCTGACACCATCCAGTCCACCCAGACTCTGACCCCATTCAGTCCATCCCAGACCCCATCCAGTCCATCCCAGACCCTGACCCCATCCAGTCCATCCCAGACCCTGACCCCATCCAGTCCATCCCAGACCCTGACCCCATCCAGTCCCTGACCCCATCCAGACCCTGACCCCATCCAGTCCATCCCAGACCCTGACCCCATCCAGTCCATCCCAGACCCTGACCCCATCCAGTCCATCCAGACCCCATCCAGGCCATCCCAGACTCTGACCCCATCCAGTCCCTGACCCCATCCAGACCCTGACCCCATCCAGGCCATCCCAGACTCTGACCCCATCCAGACCCTGACCCCATCCAGTCCATCCCAGACTCTGACCCCATCCAGTCCACCCCAGACCCCATCCAGTCCATCCCAGACCCTGACCCCATCCAGGCCATCCCAGACTCTGACCCCATCCAGACCCTGACCCCATCCAGTCCATCCCAGACCCAGACCCCATCCAGTCCATCCCAGACTCTGACCCCATCCAGTCCATCCCAGACCCCATCCAGGCCATCCCAGACTCTGACCCCATCCAGTCCCTGACCCCATCCAGACCCTGACCCCATCCAGGCCATCCCAGACTCTGACCCCATCCAGACTCTGACCCCATCCAGTCCATCCCAGACCCCATCCAGTCCACCCCAGACCCTGACCCCATCCAGTCCACCCCAGACCCTGACCCCATCCAGTCCATCCCAGACCCTGACCCCATCCAGTCCATCCCAGACCCTGACCCCATCCAGTCCACCCCAGACCCAGACCCCATCCAGTCCACCCCAGACCCTGACCCCATCCAGTCCATCCCAGACCCCATCCAGTCCATCCCAGACCCTGACCCCATCCAGTCCACCCCAGACTCTGACCCCATCCAGTCCACCCCAGACCCCATCCAGTCCACCTCAGACCCTGACCCCATCCAGTCCATCCCAGACCCCATCCAGTCCATCCAGACCCCATCCAGTCCATCCCAGACCCCATCCAGTCCATCCCAGACCCTGACCCCATCCAGTCCACCCCAGACTCTGACCCCATCCAGTCCATCCCAGACCCCATCCAGTCCATCCCAGACCCTGACCCCATCCAGTCCACCCCTGACCCCATCCAGTCCACCCCAGACCCCATCCAGTCCATCCCAGACCCTGACCCCATCCAGTCCATCCCAGACCCTGACCCCATCCAGTCCACCCCAGACCCTGACCCCATCCAGTCCACCCCAGACCCTGACCCCATCCAGTCCATCCCAGACCCCATCCAGTCCATCCAGACCCCATCCAGTACACCCCAGACTCTGACCCCATCCAGTACACCCCTGACCCCATACAGTCCACCCAGACCCTGACCCCATCCAGTCCATCCCAGACCCCATCCAGTCCATCCAGACCCCATCCAGTCCATCCCAGACCCCATCCAGTCCATCCCAGACTCTGACCCCATCCAGTCCACCCCAGACTCTGACCCCATCCAGTCCATCCCAGACCCCATCCAGTCCATCCCAGACCCTGACCCCATCCAGTCCACCCCTGACCCCATCCAGTCCACCCCAGACCCCATCCAGTCCATCCCAGACTCTGACCCCATCCAGTCCACCCCAGACTCTGACCCCATCCAGTCCACCCCAGACCCCATCCAGTCCATCCCAGACCCCATCCAGTCCATCCCAGACCCTGACCCCATCCAGTCCACCCCAGACCCCATCCAGTCCACCCCAGACCCTGACCCCATCCAGTCCACCCCAGACCCCATCCAGTCCACCCCAGACCCTGACCCCATCCAGTCCACCCCAGACCCTGACCCCATCCAGTCCACCCAGACCCTGACCCCATCCAGTCCATCCCAGACCCCATCCAGTCCATCCCAGACCCCATCCAGTCCACCCCACACCCTGACCCCATCCAGTCCACCCCAGACCCTGACCCCATCCAGTCCACCCCAGACCCTGACCCCATCCATTCCACCCCTGACCCCATCCAGTCCACCCTGACCCCATCCAGTACACCCATGACCCCATCCAGTCCACCCCAGACCCTGACCCCATACAGTCCACCCAGACCCTGACCCCATCCAGTCCACCCTGACCCCATCCAGTCCATCCCAGACCCCATACAGTCCACCCAGACCCTGACCCCATCCAGTCCATCCCAGACCCTGACCCCATCCAGTCCACCCTGACCCCATCCAGTACACCCATGACCCCATCCAGTCCACCCCAGACCCTGACCCCATACAGTCCACCCAGACCCTGACCCCATCCAGTCCACCCTGACCCCATCCAGTCCACCCAGACCCTGACCCCATCCAGTCCACCCAGACCCTGACCCCATCCAGTCCACCCCAGACCCTGACCCCATCCAGTCCACCCCAGACCCTGACCCCATCCAGTCCATCCCAGACCCTGACCCCATCCAGTCCATCCCAGACCCCATCCAGTCCACCCCAGACCCTGACCCCATCCAGTCCATCCCAGACCCCATCCAGTCCACCCCAGACCCTGACCCCATCCAGTCCACCCCAGACCTTGACCCCATCCAGTCCATCCCAGACCCTGACCCCATCCAGTCCACTCCACCCCTGACCCCATCCAGTCCATCCCAGACCCTGACCCCATCCAGTCCACTCCAGACCTTGACCCCATCCAGTCCATCCCAGACCCTGACCCCATCCAGTCCACCCCAGACCCTGACCCCATCCAGTCCACCCCAGACCCTGACCCCATCCAGTCCATCCCAGACCCTGACCCCATCCAGTCCACCCCAGACCCTGACCCCATCCAGTCCATCCCAGACCCCATCCAGTCCATCCCAGACCCTGACCCCATCCAGTCCATCCCTGACCCCATCCAGTCCACCCAGACCCTGACCCCATCCAGTCCACCCCAGACCCCATCCAGTCCACCCAGACCCTGACCCCATCCAGTCCACCCCAGACCCTGACCCCATCCAGTCCATCCCAGACCCTGACCCCATCCAGTCCACTCCCACAAAGAGGGCCTCACCATGGAAGTCACCCATACGCCCCGGCCGTGAGCAGGCAAACAGGCCCAACCCCCACTCTTAAAGTAGCCCAAGCCAATGACATGTACCAGATGCTCAGCAGGCTCTGCTCACACTTACTGGTCTGAGGCCAAACCACACGACCAACAACACTGGACACTTTATGGAACACAAAGCCTTCACTATCTCATTCTGGAATATCCAAGGCCTGAGGTCATCTGCCTTTGGCCTGAAGAGCAGGAACCCAGACCCACTGATTGCCCTCTAGGTTACAGAGAGATGGTAGTCCCATCCACCAAACTACCAGGTGTGAAACGGGGAAGGGACTCAGGGGGAATGCTAATTTGGTATAGAGCAGACCTAACTCACTCTATTAAATTAATCAAAACAGGAACATTTTACATTTGGCTAGAAATTCAAAAGGAAATTATGTTAACAGAGTAAAATGTCCTCCTGTGTGCTACCTACTAGGATAGGATAAGTAAATCCTTCTCACCACCCCCCCCCCCCCTTAATGATTTAGATGCACTATTGTAAAGTGGCTGTTCCACTGGATGTCAGAAGGTGAATTCACCAATTTTTAAGTCGCTCTGGATAAGAGCGTCTGCTAAATGACTTAAATGTAAATGTAAATGTACATTGGGCTCCAACATTACTGGCAACCCTGACAGGCAATGCACAAACAATTCTTTAAAAAATATAAACAATAAAATTATAGTAATAAACTCAAAATACCAACATGTGAAAAATACTGTACTTTATTAATGTTTCAATGGAACAAACCAAAATCATTTATTGATTTAATTAAAAATCAATGTCCTCCAAATCAAGGTTTCACAATTAATGGCATCTTTAAAGATTTTTGTAAATAACATCAACCAAAATTAAACCAGGAATTAAATTCCACTTATTTAAGTTTTATCTAAGTCTTAAGGAACTGTATTGAGCCATTACATCACTTCCTGTTTCACTAGGGTATAAAAATGAGGTAACACACATGCAGTATCCCGCTGTCGTCAAACACCACGGAGAACACAAAGGCAGTTGAAAAGAGACAGATGGTCGTAGACCTTCATAAACCTTCATAAAGGTGGCTACAAGAAGATCCACAAACGATTGAAGAGAACGATTGAAGAGACCACTGAAACATATACCTCAAGATCAGGTCAATTATTAGAAACTTCTAGAGATATAGAACAGTTGAAAACCTGTTCTACGCACATGCATTTTGCCCCCCAGGAGAGGAAGGAGGATGGTGAGAGAAGGCATTTTGCCTCCCAGGAGAGGGAGGAGGATGGTGAGAGAAGGCATTTTGCCCCCCAGGAGAGGGAGGAGGATGGTGAGAGAAGGCATTTTGCCCCCAGTGAGAGGGAGGAGGATGGTGGAGAGAAGGCATTTTGCCCCCCAGGAGAGGGAGGAGGATGGTGAGAGAAGGCATTTTGGAAGACCCATCAGACTTAATTAACTGACTTGCCTAGTTAAATAAAGGTTAAACAATTTTAAAAAAAATAAAAAAAATAAGAGCAAACCCCAGAATGTGAAGGATCTTGAAAGGATCTGCATAGAGGAATGGTCCAAAATCTCTCCAAATGTTAACCTGGTCAAACATTACAGGAAAAGACTCCATGCTGTTGTCCTTGCCAGAGGTGGTTGTACTAAATAATAATGAAACCTTGATTTTGGTCAAATGTATTTTGTATTCAATAATTGTTTGATTTTGGTTGGTTCCATTGAAAAATGAATAAAGTATTTCTCACATGTTGGTATTTTGAGTTTATTTGGGGGCACAACTCCTGCAGCTCTGTTGCATGCTGGGTATTTACATAGTCAATGGTAGGCTTTGAGGGGAATCCTATGGTAGGTACACATATAGCTCATCTCTTGGCAGTAGTACTGTAGACTACTTTATCACTGACCTCAACCCAGAGTCTCTCAGAGCGTTCACAGTCAGCCCACTGACACCCCTATCAGACCACAGCAAAATCACTCTCTACTTGAACAGAGCAATACTCAATCATGAGGCATCAAAGCCAAAGGAACTGAGTAACATTAAGAAATGCTATAGATGGAAGGAATGCAGTTTGGAAACCTACCAAAAAACAATTAGGCAACAACAAATTCAATCCCTTTTAGACAACATCCTGGACAAAATGTTCCACTGTAGCAGTAAACTTGGCAGTAGAAAATCTAAACAGTATATTTTACCTCTCAGCTTCCCCATCAAAAAAAATGCAAGCAGAAAACTGAAGAAAATTAACAGCAATGACAAACGGTTTGATGAAACATGCAAAAATCTAAGAAAGAAATTGAGAAATCTGTCCAACTAAAAACATAGAGACCCAGAAAACCTGAGTCTACACCTTCACCTTGGTGAATGACTAAAAACAATACAGAAATACACTATGGAAAAAGAAGGAACAGCACGTCAGAAATCAGCTCAATGTGCTTGAAGAATCCAGAGACTCTAACCACTTCTGGGAAAATTGGAAAACACTAAATAAACAACAACAAAGAATTATCTATCCAAAATGGAGATGTACGGATAAACCACTTCTCCAATCTTTTTGGCCATAAGAACAAAGAACAAACAGCAAAAAAATATACATTACATGTTAATCTCTTACCAAAATAAACCAATACAGTGGGCCAAAAAAGTATTTAGTCAGCCACCAATTGTGCAAGTTCTCCCACTTGAAAAGATGAGAGAGGCCTGTAATTTTCATCATAGTTACACTTCAACTATGACAGACAAAATGAGGAAAGAAAATCCAGAAAATCACATTGTAGGATTTTTTATGAATTTATTTGCAAATTATGGTGGAAAATAAGTAATCAAATACAAATCTTTGGATCAACTATTAAAGATGACCAGAACCCACTGGATTCTCCAATGACCTTCGATGAACTACATGACAAAATACAAACCCTCCAACCCAAAAAGGCCTGTGGTGTTGATGGTATCCCCAATGAAATTATAAAATATACAGACAACAAATTCCAACTGGATTAACTAAAAATCTTGAACATCATCCTTAGCTATGGCATCTTCCCCAATATCTGGAACCAAGGACTGATCACCCCAATCCACAAAAGTGGAGACAAATTTGACCCAAATAACTACAGTGGGATATATGTCAACAGCAACCTTGGGAAAATCCTCTGCATTATCATTAACAGCAGACTCATACATTTCCTCAATGAAAACAATGTACTGAGCAAATGTCAAATTGGCTTTTTACCAAATTACCATACAACAGACCACAGGGTCTGCTATACAAACTGATGGAAAGTGGTGTTGGGGGAAAAACATACGACATGATGAAATCCATGTACACAAACAACAAGTGTGCAGTTAAAATTGGCAAAAAACACATTTCTTCTCACAAGGCCGTGGGGCGAGACAGGGATGCAGTTTAAGCCCCACACTCTTCAACATATATATCAACAGATTGGCGAGGGTACTAGAACAGTCTGCAGCACCCGGCCTCACCCTACTAGAATCTGAAGTCAAATGTCTATCTTCCAATGATATGCCTACAAATACGTCACAATGCTGCAGACACCTTGGGGAAACGACAGAAAGGGCAGACTTACTCCTCTCGCATTCACAGCCATATAAGGAGACAATGGAAAACAGAGCCTCAAAAATCCTGCTCATTTCCTGGATGCCGTCTCATCTTGGTTTTGCCTGAAGCTCACGTTCTAGGGCACGCACAGAAAATATCTTTGCAGTTCTGGACACATCAGAGTATTTTCTTTCGAAAGCTATCAATTATATGCATAGTCGAGCATCTTTTTGTGACAAAATATCTTGTTTAAAACGGGAACGTTTTTCATCCAAAAATGAAATTGCGCCCCTAGTTTCAACAGGTTAAATAAAATAAAATAAAATAAAAGTGTACAACGTTGAACACACAGATAATGCATGCAGAACAGAATTAGGCCGATACCTGCTAATGATCAAAATCCAGAAAAGATCCGTTAAATTCTACAACCACCTAAAAGGAAGCGATTCCTAAACTTTCCATAACAAAGCCATCACCTACAGATTGATGAACCTGGAGAAGAGTCCCGTAAGCAAGCTGATCCTGGGGCTCTGTTCACTAATACACCCCACAGATCTCCAGGACAGCAACACAACTAGACCCAACCAAATCATGAGAAAACTGTCATGACTCGTTGCCTCTCCTTGTTCGGGCTCGGCGTTTGACGGTCTTCTAGCCATCAGTGATCCATCTATATGTCAAGGCTGAGAAATGCTTGCCTCTCCTTGTTCGGGCTCGGCGTTCGACGGTCTTCTAGCCATCATTGATCCATCTATATGTCAAGGCTGAGAAATGCTTGCCTCTCCTTGTTCGGGCTCGGCGTTCGACGGTCTTCTAGCCATCATTGATCCATCTATATGTCAAGGCTGAGAAATGCTTGCCTCTCCTTGTTCGGGCTCGGCGTTCGACAGTCTTCTAGCCATCATTGATTCATTTTTCATTTTCCATTGGTTTTGTCTTGTCTTCCCACACACCTGTTTTCAATCCCATTCATTACCTGTTGTGTATTTAACCCTCTGTTTCCCCTCATGTCTTTGTCAGAGATTGTTTTATTGTCAGTGTAGTTTTATGTTGTATAGGTGCGCGTCGGGTCCTCGTACCCATGTTTGTTTATGTATGTACCTTTTAGTGTTATGGAGCATGTTACTTGGACTTTATTAAACGACTCCATTTTACGTTTAACTCTGCTGCGCCTGACTTCCCTGCCACTTATACACTTATGCCTGACAAAAACAAAAAGATAATTACTTGAAACATTGTAAAGAATAAACAAAAAAACAGTGCAAACTGGAATGGAGTTTGGCCCTAAACAGAGAGTACACAGCGGCAGAATACCTGACCACTGTGACTGACCCAAATTTAAGGAAAGCTTTGACTATGTACAGACTCAGCGAGCATAGCCTTGCTATTGAGAAAGGCCGCAGTAGGCAGACCTGGCTCTCAAGAGAAGACAGGCTATGTGCTCACTGCCCACAAAATGAGGTGGAAACTGAGCTGCACTTCCTAACCTCCTGCCCAATGTATGACCATATTAGAGAGACATATGTGCCTCAGATTACACAGATCCACAAAGAATTTGAAAACAAATCAAACATTGGTAAACTCCCATATCTACTGGGTGAAATACCACAGTGTGACATCACAGCAGCAAGATTTGTGACCTGTTGCCATAAGAAAAGGTCAACCAGTGAAGAACAAACACCATTATAAATACAACCCATATTTATGTTTATTTATTCTCCCTTTTGGACTTGAACTATTTGTACATTGTTACAACTCCGTATATTAACATAATATTACATTTGTAATGTCTTTATACTTTTGGAACTTCTGTGAGTGTAATGTTTACTGTTAATTTGTATTGTTTATTTCACTTTTATTTATTATCTACCTCACTTGCTTTGGCAATGTTAACACATGTTTCACATGCCAACAAAGCCTCTTGAATTGAATTGAATTGAGAGAGAGAGAGAGAGAGAGAGAGAGAGAGAGAGAGAGAGAGAGAGAGAGAGAGAGAGAGAGAGAGAGAGAAAGACCCACAGAGAGAGAGAGACACCCAGAGAGAGAGAAAAAGAGAGAGACAGAGACACCCAGAGAGAGAGAGACAGACACCCAGAGAGAGAGAGAGAGAGAGAGACAGAGAGACACCCAGAGAGAGAGAGAGAGAGAGAGACACCCAGAGAGAGAGAGAGAGAGACACCCAGAGAGAGAGAGAGACACCCAGAGAGAGAGAAAAAGAGAGACAGAGAGACACCCAGAGAGAGAGAGAGAGACAGACACCCAGAGAGAGAGAGAGAGAGACAGAGAGTCACCCAGAGAGATAGAGAGAGAGAGAGAGAGACACCCAGAGAGAGAGACAGAGAGTCACCCAGAGAGAGAGAGAGAGAGACAGAGTCACCCAGAGAGAGAGAGAGAGAGAGAGAGACACCCAGAGAGAGAGAGACAGAGAGACACCCAGAGAGAGAGAGAGAGACAGAGAGTCACCCAGAGAGATAGAGAGAGAGAGAGAGACCCAGAGAGAGAGAGAGAGAGAGAGACACCCAGAGAGAGAGAGGGAAGCTAAGTGCTTAGTGTTTATCAGATAGGTAGAGAGGAGAGGAGGGAAGCTAAGTGCTTAGTGTTTATCAGATAGGTAGAGAGGAGAGGAGGGGAGCGGCTGCTGTAATTGTCTATGCTAATTAGTTACTGTAGTGGTTCAATATTTTCAGATGAAGTGGCAGAGCTAATGGAACAGCCGAGACACGAGGGACCTGGAGCTCAGATACATCCACTATAGAGCCTTAGAGATACATGATATCAGGCTACCAGTCCATACCAGCCAGATCCATAGAATCCACTATACCGCTATACTGCAAGTGCTTCTCAAATAGAATCCTATTTCTTAAGGTGGGACACACTTACACTACAGTGTTAATAATAATAATAATATATCCCATTTAGCAGACGCTTTTGTCCAAAGCGACTTACAAGTCGGCTGGGGCCACTACTTTTTTACATATGGGTGGCCCCAGCGGGAATCGAACCCACGACGCTTGGCGTTGCAAGCGCCATGCTCTACCGACTGAGCCACACAGGACCCTAGTTAATTCTATGGATCTGGCAGGTATGGACTGGCAGAGGCCCATCTCTGGCTAACCAGGGACACAGGTAGATGGAGGTTTGTTTTGGCTTCTTTATGTGTACAGAGGCCCATCTCTGGAGGACCAGGTAGATGGAGGTTTGTTTTGGCTTCTTTATGTGTACAGAGGCCCATCTCTGGCTAACCAGGGACACAGGTAGATGGAGGTTTGTTTTGGCTTCTTTATGTGTACAGAGGCCCATCTCTGGCTAACCAGGGACACAGGTAAATGGAGGTTTGTTTTGGCTTCTTTATGTGTACAGAGGAAAGTGTTTGGTTCACAGCATATAAACAGACAACGAGAGTCAGTGAGGAGCACAGTAGCAGCACGTTGATATCGGAGTCCATATTCCATTCATTTGAAAATACATGTCCTCTTGTTGCCAGATGAAACAAAGAAGAAATGTCCAGAAGACATGACAGGAAAATGAATGTCTTGCTATGTCATGATTATAACCAGCTGTCATAAATTAATGTCTTGCTATATCATGATTATAACCAGCTGTCATAAAGTAATGTCTTGCTACGTCATGATTATAACCAGCTGTCATAAAGTAATGTCTTGATATGTCATGATTATAACCAGCTGTCATAAATGAATGTCTTGCTACGTCATGATTATAACCAGCTGTCATAAAGTAATGTCTTGCTATGTCATGATTATAACCAGCTGTCATAAAGTAATGTCTTGCTATGTCATGATTATAACCAGCTGTCATAAAGTAATGTTTTGCTATGTCATGATTATAACCAGCTGTCATAAAGTAATGTCTTGCTATGTCATGATAATAACCAGCTGTCATAAAGTAATGTCTTGCTATGTCATGATTATAACCAGCTGTCATAAATGAATGTCTTGCTACGTCATGATTATAACCAGCTGTCATAAAGTAATGTCTTGCTATGTCATGATTATAACCAGCTGTCATAAAGTAATGTCTTGCTATGTCATGATTATAACCAGCTGTCATAAAGTAATGTCTTGCTATGTCATGATTATCTATCATAAAGTAATGATTATAACCAGCTGTCATAAAGTAATGTCTTGCTATGTCATGATTATAACCAGCTGTCATAAATGCTATGTCATGATTATAACCAGCTGTCATAAAGTAATGTCTTGCTATGTCATGATTAATAACCCTGATTCTCAAAAACACTAACATTAAGAGATTCTCTATCAACATTCATGTTCCCATGATAAAGACATTCTGTTAAGGGTTTGTAAGTAAGCATTTCACTGTGAGGTCTACTACACCTGTTGTATTCAGCATTTCACTGTGAGGTCTACTACACCTGTTGTATTCAGCATTTCACTGTGAGGTCTACTACACCTGTTGTATTCAGCATTTCACTGTAAGGTCTACTACACCTGTTGTATTCAGCATTTCACTGTGAGGTCTACTACACCTGTTGTATTCAGCATTTCACTGTGAGGTCTACTACACCTGTTGTATTCAGCATTTCACAGGTCTTCACCTGTTGTATTCAGCATTTCGCTGTGAGGTCTACTACACCTGTTGTATTCAGCATTTCACTGTGAGGTCTACTACACCTGTTGTATTCAGCATTTCACTGTAAGGTCTACTACACCTGTTGTATTCAGCATTTCACCTGTTGTATTGTGAGGTCTACTACACCTGTTGTATTCAGCATTTCACTGTGAGGTCTACTACACCTGTTGTATTCAGCATTTCACTGTGAGGTCTACTACACCTGTTGTATTCAGCATTTCACTGTGAGGTCTACTACACCTGTTGTATTCAGCATTTCACTGTGAGGTCTACTATACCTGTTGTATTCAGCATTTCACTGTGAGGTCTACTACACCTGTTGTATTCAGCATTTCACTGTAAGGTCTACCTACACCTGTTGTATTCAGCATTTCACCGTGAGGTCTACTACACCTGTTGTATTCAGCATTTCACTGTGAGGTCTACTACACCTGTTGTATTCAGCATTTCACTGTGAGGTCTACTACACCTGTTGTATTCAGCATTTCACCGTGAGGTCTACTACACCTGTTGTATTCAGCATTTCACCGTGAGGTCTACTACACCTGTTGTATTCAGCATTTCACCGTGAGGTCTACTACACCTGTTGTATTCAGCATTTCACTGTGAGGTCTACTACACCTGTTGTATTCAGCAGTTCACTGTAAGGTCTACTACACCTGTTGTATTCAGCATTTCACTGTGAGGTCTACTACACCTGTTGTATTCAGCATTTCACTGTAAGTTCTACTACACCTGTTGTATTCAGCATTTCACTGTAAGGTCTACTACACCTGTTGTATTCAGCATTTCACTGTGAGGTCTACTACACCTGTTGTATTCAGCATTTCACTGTGAGGTCTACTACACCTGTTGTATTCAGCATTTCACTGTGAGGTCTACTACACCTGTTGTATTCAGCATTTCACTGTGAGGTCTACTACACCTGTTGTATTCAGCATTTCACTGTGAGGTCTACTACACCTGTTGTATTCAGCATTTCACTGTAAGGTCTACTACACCTGTTGTATTCAGCATTTCACTGTGAGGTCTACTACACCTGTTGTATTCAGCATTTCACTGTGAGGTCTACTACACCTGTTGTATTCAGCATTTCACTGTGAGGTCTACTACACCTGTTGTATTCGGCATTTCACTGTAAGGTCTACTACACCTGTTGTATTCAGCATTTCACCTGTTGTATTCAGCATTTCACCTGTTGTATTCAGCATTTCACCTGTTGTATTCAGCATTTCACCTGTTGTATTCGGCACAAGTAAAATTTGATTTTACATCAAAATACAGAGATCTGTCACATGGCTGAGAGGCTGAAGGAGAGAGAGAGATCTGTCACATGGCTGAGAGGCTGAAGGAGAGAGATCTGTCACATGGCTGAGAGGTTGAAGGAGAGAGAGAGATCTGTCACATGGCTGAGAGGTTGAAGGAGAGGAGAGATCTGTCACATGGCTGAGAGGTTGAAGAAGAGAGAGAGATCTGTCACATGGCTGAGAGGCTGAAGAAGAGAGAGAGATCTGTCACATGGCTGAGAGGTTGAAGGAGAGAGAGATCTGTCACATGGCTGAGAGGTTGAAGGAGAGAGAGAGATCTGTCACATGGCTGAGAGGTTGAAGAAGAGAGAGAGATCTGTCACATGGCTGAGAGGCTGAAGAAGAGAGAGAGATCTGTCACATGGCTGAGAGGTTGAAGGAGAGAGAGATCTGTCACATGGCTGAGAGGCTGAAGGAGAGAGAGATATCTGTCACATGGCTGAGAGGTTGAAGGAGAGAGAGAGATCTGTCACATGGCTGAGAGGTTGAAGGAGAGAGAGATATCTGTCACATGGCTGAGAGGTTGAAGAAGAGAGAGAGATCTGTCACATGGCTGAGAGGTTGAAGGAGAAGAGAGAGATCTGTCACATGTGTCAGGACCCGGTTTCGAACCTGGGTCTCCGGAGTGAGAAACAGTCACTTAACCAACTGAGCCACGAATAGACAGCAGAACCCAGAAGATGAGGCAGACACAGCAGTACTTAAGACGGTGTACTTAATAAAGAAAAAATCCTAAAATACAAAAAATGGCAAATCCAAAAGGTGGTAGGTAAAACACAAAAAGACCTCAAAAGAAACTCACCAAAAATAAACAAAAACAAAAAAAAACAGAATACCACAAGAACGTCACCCGGAATCGACAAGAGCACACAGAACACTAGGGCAGGGTGCTAACATACAAACACAGAGCACAGAACTGAGGGAAACAAAGGGTTTAAATACAATCAGGGGAAACGAGACACAGGTGCAAATAATAATGGGGATCAAGGGAAAAACATAGGGACAAAAAGCACAATGGGGGCATCTACTGACCAAAACCCGGAACAACCCTGGCCAAATCCTGACAGAATCCCCCCTAGGAACGGCTCCTGACGTTCCTACCAGCTCTCTCAGGGTGGAGAACCCTGAACTGACGAATGAGGTCAGGGTCCAGGATGTCTTTGGCAGGAACCCAGGAGCGCTCCTCAGGACCGTAGCCTTCCCAGTCCACCAGATACTGCCAGGACCGCTGCACCCGGCGGGAATCCAGTATCCGGTGGACGGTATAAGCCGGCTGGCCTCCAATGACACGAGGCGGAGGGGAGGTCTGTCTGCCGGGACAAGGGGAGAAAAAACAACAGGTTTTAACAATGACACATGAAATGTGGGATTAATCTTAAGGGATCTGGGTAAGTGTAGGCGATAAGAAACTGGGTTAACTCTCCTGGCAACCTTGAAGGGACCGATGTATTTTTGGGACAGCTTGCGAGACTCCACCCGTAGAGGTAAGTCTCTTGTGGAGAGCCAGACTCTCTGGCCGGGCGCAGGGTAGGCCCGGGACGGCGACGTCTGTTGGCTTGTTGTTGATACCTCTGTGAGGAACGCATCAGATTAAGACGGGTCTTCCTCCACATAAGCCGACAGCGTCTGACGAACCTCAAGGCTGAAGGCACTCTGACTTCTGCCTCCTGGTCCGGGAACAATGGAGGAGCATAGCCAAACTGACACTCGTGCGGGGACATACCAGTGGAGGAGGAGCGCAAGGTGTTGTGCGCGTATTCGGCCCAAACAATAAAGGATGACCATGTGGACGGGTTGTCACGAGTCATACATCGGAGGGTGGTTTCCAGCTCTTGATTCATCTCTCTGTTTGGCCGTTGGACTCCGGATGGTACCCTGAAGATAGACTGGCAGAAGCCCCCATGAGTTGGCAGAAGGCCTTCCAAAACCTTGAGGCGAACTGGGGACCTCTGTCAGAAACCACATCTTGAGGAATGCCGAAGACTCGGAACACATGATTAATTACCAACTCAGCCGTTTCCTTGGCAGAAGGTAACTTAGTCAGAGGGACGAACCTGGCCGCCTTTGAAAACCTGTCGATTATGACTAGGATAGTAGTATTGCCATGGGATGGAGGAAGTCCAGTAATAAAGTCCAATGAGATATGGGACCAGGGTCTGTGGGGAACAGGTAAAGGGTGAAGAAGTCCTTGAGGGCGGAGGTGAGAAGATTTGCCCTGGCAGCACACGGGGCAGGCATTGACGAAAGTGGCAACGTCTTCTCTTATGGTAGGCCACCAGAACTTACGCTGGATGAACTCCAAGGTGCGACCTACGCCCGGATGACAGGTGAGGCGAGAGGAGTGCCCCCACAGAAGGACCTGAGTCCTCACTGCCTTGGGGACAAACAACCGATTGGCAGGACCTCCTTTAGGGTCCGGTTCGCTAGCTTGAGCACGTCTCACGGTATCCTCAACTTGCCACGAGATCGGAGCCACAATCTTAGCAGCAGGAAGGACAGGCATGTCCGTGTCATCTCGAATGGCAGGAGCGTAGACTCGGGACAGGGCATCCGGTTTGAGATTCTTCGACCCGGGCCGATAGGTGAGGATAAACTGGAATCGATTGAAGAAAAGAGACCATCTAGCTTGTCTAGAGTTCAATCGCTTCGCCTGCTGGATATACTCCAGATTTTTGTGGTCCGTAAGCACTTGAAACGGGTGAGAAGCCCCCTCGAGCCAGTGTCTCCATTCCTTCAATGCCATCTTAACCGCTAGGAGTTCACGATCCCCACATCGTAGTTCCTCTCAGTCGGGGTAAGCCGGTGTGAGAAGAAAGCGCACGGATGAAGCTTCTTGTCTTCACCCCTCTGAGACAGGACAGCTCCAACACCAACCTCTGATGCGTCTACCTCCACCACAAATGGTTCATCCGTAGTCGGTAGTATCAGGATGGGAGCAGAGAGGATGCGCTGCTTGAGTCCTTGGAAGGCCGTCTCAGCTTCTCTTCCCCAAAAAAACCTTGCATTGCCACCTTTGGTTAAAGCTGAGAGAGGAGCTGCCACCAAACTGAAGTTCTTGATGAACTTGCGGTAAAAGTTTGTGAAGCCCAAGAAACACTGAACATCCTTAACGGATTTGGGGGTGGGCCAATCCGCTACCGCCCCTACCTTCCTAGGGTCCATTTGGACTCGACCGGGTTCCACTACAAATCCCAGGAATTGTACTCGGGATGAATGGAATTCACATTTTTCCGGCTTAACGTACAGATGGCTGTCCAGGAGGCGTTTGAGTACTTGTCTGACATGCTTAGTGTGTTCTTGAAGGGAGCTCGAAAAGATGAGGATGTCATCCAAGTAAACGAACACAAATATGTTAAGCATATCCCTAAGCACATCGTTTATGAGCGCTTGGAACACCGCTGGGGCGTTGGTCAGGCCGAAGGGCATCACCAAGTATTCATAGTGACCAGTAGGCGTGTTGAAAGCGGTCTTCCACTCGTCACCAGGTCTGATCCGCACAAGATGGTATGCGTTCCGCAGGTCAAGCTTAGTGAAAACAACTGCTTCCTGGAGCAGCTCGAAGGCTGTGGCCATAAGGGGTAGCGGGGTACGGTTACGGACGGTTATGTCATTGAGTCCCCGGTAGTCGATGCAAGGACGTAATCCACCGTCTTTCTTGGCCACAAAGAAAAACCCTGCTCCCGCCGGGGAGGTAGATGGACGCATAAGGCCTGCTTCCAGAGAGTCCTTGATGTAGGTATCCATAGCAGCTCGTTCGGGTGGAGATAGGGAAAAGATCCGACCCCTGGGGGGGCAAGTGCCCGGAAACAGGTCGATGGGGCAATCGTAAGATCTATGGGGTGGTAGCATGGTGGCCCTCTGTTTGCTAAACACCAGTTTGAGGTCATGGTAACACTCGGGAACTCGGGTCAGGTCGATGGATTCTAAAGACTCGGGAGTAGAACTCGGGAATTCTGGAAAATACAAGTAGCTTGGCACGTAGGACCCCACTGCTTGATAGTGCCCACAGACCAGTCGATGTGAGGGTTATGGCTGTGAAGCCAGGGGTATCCAAGGACGAGAGGGAACTCGGAACAGGAGATCAAATGAAAGTTCATCAATTCCTGGTGTTGTGAAACTGAAAGTCTCAAGGAGGTAGTGACATGAGTGACAAGTCCAGATCCCAAAGGGCTTCCATCCAATGTAGTAACCCTCATGGGGTCACTTAGAGGTTCAGAGGAACGCCATTCTCCTTCGCCCAGACACCATCCATGAAGTTACCTGCGGCTCCAGAGTCTACCAAGGCTTGAAGGTGAAGCTTGTGGTTGTCCCAGGAGAGGGTGACTGGAATGAGCAGACGGGAGTTGGACGGATGGGAGGAGGTTATGTTTCCCGTTACAGTTCCCCCGGTCTGTACGGGACAGAGCGTTTCCCTGGAGCCCGGGACACGTGGAACGGAAATGGCCCGGTTTGCCGCAATATAGACAGCGTCGCTCCCTCATCCGGCGGTCTCTCTCAGCCTGGGAGATGCGTCCAATCTGCATGGGTTCCGGTGGAGCCAGCGATGATAAAGGTGGGGACTCGGAGCTGGGACTGATAGGGGCTAGAGGTCTACGGTTGAGTTCTCTCTCTCTCAGACGCTGGTCAATGCGTGAGGCCAACTTGATCAGGGACTCGAGATTGTCCGGTGGTTCCCGAGTGGCCAGTTCATCTTGGATAGTGTCGGAAAGGCCTTTCAGAAAGCACACCGTGAGCGCCTCGTTGTTCCAGCCACTCGCTGCTGCCACCGTGCGGAACTGGATGGCATAGTCCGTCACACTGCGCCAACCTTGATGGAGAGTCAGGAGCTGTTTGGCTGAGTCAGAACCACTGCTTGGGCCTTGAAACACTCGTTTGAATTCCTCAGCAAAGGCAGAGTAGCTGGCACAGCAGGAACTATGGGCATCCCACACAGCAGTAGCCCAGGCCAGGGCTTTTTCCGACAGCAGGGTGATGATATATGCGATCTTAGACCGGTCGGTGGGAAGCGACGAGGGTTGCAGCTCAAAGGAGAGAGAACATTGAGTGAGAAACCCTTTACAAGCACTTGGATCACCTGAGAACCGTTGGGGAGGTGGAAGACGAGGTTCAGCCAGGGGGTTAACTGCCATGGGTACGTGAACTTGAGGTACTGGGACGGGAACTGTTGCCGGGGTAAGTCGATCAGATATTTGCTTAATGGAAGTCAGCATCTCCGACAGAAGATGAGAATGTCTAGCCATTAAGGCCTCTTGCTGAACCAGGGCGGCTTCGTGGCGTTGGACAGTCTCCTGGTGGTGGGACAGCGTGGCAAAAAGGTCCTGGGAACTGGCTGCCTCTGGGTTCATTTTGGCTCTGTGTTTCTGTCAGGACCCGGTTTCGAACCTGGGTCTCCGGAGTGAGAAACAGTCACTTAACCAACTGAGCCACGAATAGACAGCAGAACCCAGAAGATGAGGCAGACACAGCAGTACTTAAGACGGTGTATTTAATAAAGAAAAAATCCTAAAATACAAAAAATGGCAAATCCAAAAGGTGGTAGGTAAAACACAAAAAGACCTCAAAAGAAACTCACCAAAAATAAACAAAAACAAAAAAAAACAGAATACCACAAGAACGTCACCCGGAATCGACAAGAGCACACAGAACACTAGGGCAGGGTGCTAACATACAAACACAGAGCACAGAACTGAGGGAAACAAAGGGTTTAAATACAATCAGGGGAAATGAGACACAGGTGCAAATAATAATGGGGATCAAGGGAAAAACATAGGGACAAAAAGCACAATGGGGGCATCTACTGACCAAAACCCGGAACAACCCTGGCCAAATCCTGACAACATGGCTGAGAGGCTGAAGGAGAGAGATCTGTCACATGGCTGAGAGGTTGAAGGAGAGAGAGAGATCTGTCACATGGCTGAGAGGTTGAAGGAGAGAGAGAGATCTGTCACATGGCTGAGAGGTTGAAGGAGAAGAGAGAGATCTGTCACATGGCTGAGAGGGCAGAAGAAGAAGAGAGAGATCTGTCACATGGCTGAGAGGTTGAAGAAGAGAGATCTGTCACATGGCTGAGAGGTTGAAGAAGAGAGATCTGTCACATGGCTGAGAGGTTGAAGAAGAGAGATCTGTCACATGGCTGAGAGGTTGAAGAAGAGAGATCTGTCACATGGCTGAGAGGTTGAAGAAGAGGAGAGAGATCTGTCACATGGCTGAGAGGTTGAAGAAGAGAGAGATCTGTCACATGGCTGAGAGGTTGAAGGAGAAGAGAGAGATCTGTCACATGGCTGAGAGGGCAGAAGAAGAAGAGAGAGATCTGTCACATGGCTGAGAGGGCAGAAGAAGAAGATAGAGATCTGTCACATGGCTGAGAGGGCAGAAGAAGAAGAGAGAGATCTGTCACATGGCTGAGAGGGCAGAAGAAGGAGAGAGAGATTGTGTTCCAATAAAGGTCCATTTAATTTTCTTTAGAAATATAAACATATGTTTCTCATGCCAATAAAGCCCCTTAAAGTTACATTTGTAACATGGCTTCAGAGGGAACAGATGAAGGAGAGAGAGAGAGAGACAGACAGACAGACAGAGACAGAGAGAGAGAGAGACAGACAGACACAGAGAGAGAGCGCTCAGTTACATGGCTGAGAGGGACAAGAGGAAAGAGAGAGAGAGAGAGAGAGAGACAGAGAGAGACAGACAGAGACAGAGAGAGAGCGCTCAGTTACATGGCTGAGAGGGTACAGAGGAAGGAGAGAGAGAGAGAGACAGACAGACAAAGACAGAGAGAGACAGACACAGAGAGAGAGCGCTCAGTTACATGGCTGAGAGGGTACAGAGGAAGGAGAGAGAGAGAGAGACAGACAGACAAAGACAGAGAGAGACAGACACAGAGAGAGAGCGCTCAGTAACATGGCTGAGAGGGTACAGAGGAAGGAGAGAGAGAGAGAGAGAGACAGACAGAGACAGAGAGAGAGAGAGACAGACAGACAGACACACAGAGAGAGCGCTCAGTAACATGGCTGAGAAGGTGCAGGAGAGAGAGCAAATTGTTAATGTGTGAGATTAAACTCAGTATCCCTCCACCCATTATGCCTCATTCGACCATGACCAATGTCTTTGACAACAGTTCAGAGCCGAGCCTCCTGAAATGACAGTCGCCATAAAGACATTATAATCACATTACCACAGCATGACGCGGAGAGCATCACTGAACAAAGATGATTGAGGTTTATCAGGGGTTTAAATGGCACCAGAGACGACAGGCCCTGAAAACCTCACAGGAAGCATGGAACCACAGAGACAGATCCAAACAGGACATTTTGAAGACATTTAGATAAAGGTAAATCTCAGCGTAACATAAATGGACATGACATAATCAGGACTTTAAAATGGCAGCAGAGCTGGAACCAGCTGGCAGCAGATCCTTACCGACAAACACCCTTCAAACCATCGTAATCAAACACCCTTCAAACCATCGTAATCAAACACCCTTCAAACCATCGTAATCAAACACCCTTCAAACCACCGTAATCAAACACCCTTCAAACCATCGTAATCAAACACCCTTCAAACCATCGTAATCAAACACCCTTCAAACCACCGTAATCAAACACCCTTCAAACCACCGTAATCAAACACCCTTCAAACCATCGTAATCAAACACCATCAAACCATCGTAATCAAACACCCTTCAAACCATCGTAATCAAACACCCTTCAAACCATCGTAATCAAACACCCTTCAAACCATCGTAATCAAACACCCTTCAAACCACCGTAATCAAACACCAGCACACAGTGAGGAAGGAGTTGAGGTGTGGGAGGCTCTGTATGCTATTCTACCTCTACTAAACCATCTAACAAGGTCCCCTAATAAACCATCTAACAAGGACCTCTACTAAACCATCTAACAAGGTCCTCTACTAAACCATCTAACAAGGTCCCCTAATAAACCATCTAACAAGGACCTCTACTAAACCATCTAACAAGGTCTACACCTCTACTAAACCATCTAACACGGTCATCTACTAAACCATCAAACAAGGACCTCTAATAAATCATCTAACAAGGACCTCTAATAAACCATCAAACAAGGTCCTCTACTAAACCATCTAACAAGGACCTCTACTAAACCATCTAACAAGGACCTCTACTAAACCATCTAACAAGGACCTCTACTAAACCATCTAACAAGGTCTACACCTCTACTAAAGCATCTAACAAGGACCTCTACTAAACCATCTAACAAGGACCTCTACTAAACCATCTAACAAGGTCCTCTACTAAACCATCTAACAAGGTCCTCTACTAAACCATCTAACAAGGTCCTCTACTAAACCATCTAACAAGGACCTCTACTAAACCATCTAACAAGGTCCTCTACTAAACCATCTAACAAGGTCCTCTACTAAACCATCTAACAAGGACCTCTACAAAACCATCTAACAAGGTCCTCTACTAAACCATCTAACAAGGACCTCTACTAAACCATCTAACAAGGACCTCTACTAAACCATCTAACAAGGACCTCTACTAAACCATCTAACAAGAACCTCTACTAAACCATCTAACAAGGACCTCTACGAAACCATCTAAGAATGACATCTACTAAACCATCTAACAAGGTCTACACCTCTACTAAACCATCTAACAAGGTCCTCTACTAAACCATCTAACAAGGTCCTCTACTAAACCATCTAACAAGGTCCTCTACTAAACCATCTAACAAGGTCCTCTACTAAACCATCTAACAAGGACCTCTACTAAACCATCTAACAAGGTCCTCTACTAAACCATCTAACAAGGTCCTCTACTAAACCATCTAACAAGGACCTCTACAAAACCATCTAACAAGGTCCTCTACTAAACCATCTAACAAGGACCTCTACTAAACCATCTAACAAGGACCTCTACTAAACCATCTAACAAGGACCTCTACTAAGCCATCTAACAAGGACCTCTACTAAACCATCTAACAAGGACCTCTACGAAACCATCTAAGAATGACATCTACTAAACCATCTAACAAGGTCTACACCTCTACTAAAGCATCTAACAAGGACCTCTACTAAACCATCTAACAAGGTCCTCTACTAAACCATCTAACAAGGTCCTCTACTAAACCATCTAACAAGGTCCTCTACTAAACCATCTAACAAGGTCCTCTACTAAACCATCTAACAAGGACCTCTACTAAACCATCTAACAAGGTCCTCTACTAAACCATCTAACAAGGTCCTCTACTAAACCATCTAACAAGGACCTCTACAAAACCATCTAACAAGGTCCTCTACTAAACCATCTAACAAGGACCTCTACTAAACCATCTAACAAGGACCTCTACTAAACCATCTAACAAGGACCTCTACTAAGCCATCTAACAAGGACCTCTACTAAACCATCTAACAAGGACCTCTACTAAACCATCTAACAAGGACCTCTACTAAACCATCTAACAAGGACCTCTACTAAACCATCTAACAAGGACCTCAACTAAACCATCTAACAAGGACCTCTACTAAACCATCTAACATGGACCTCTACTAAACCATCTAACAAGGACCTCTACTAAACCATCTAACAAGAACCTCTACTAAACCATCTAACAAGGACCTCTACGAAACCATCTAAGAATGACATCTACTAAACCATCTAACAAGGTCTACACCTCTACTAAACCATCTAACAAGGACCTCTACTAAACCATCTAACAAGGTCCACTACTAAACCATCTAACAAGGTCTACACCTCTACTAAACCATCTAACAAGGACCTCTACTAAACCATCTAACAAGGACCTCTACTAAACCATCTAACAAGGTCCTCTACTAAACCATCTAACAAGGTCCTCTACTAAACCATCTAACAAGGTCCTCTACTAAACCATCTAACAAGGTCCTCTACTAAACCATCTAACAAGGTCTACACCTCTACTAAACCATCTAACAAGGACCTCTACTAAACCATCTAACAAGGTCCTCTACTAAACCATCTAACAAGGTCTACACCTCTACTAAACCATCTAACAAGGACCTCTACTAAACCATCTAACAAGGACCTCTACTAAACCATCTAACAAGGTCCTCTACTAAACTATCTAACAAGGACCTCTACTAAACCATCTAACAAGGACCTCTACTAAACCATCTAACAAGGTCCTCTACTAAACCATCTAACAAGGACCTCTACTAAACCATCTAACAAGGTCCTCTACTAAACCATCTAACAAGGTCCTCTACTAAACCATCTAACAAGGTCCTCTACTAAACTATCTAACAAGGACCTCTACAAAACCATCTAACAAGGTCCTCTACTAAACCATCTAACAAGGACCTCTACTAAACCATCTAACAAGGACCTCTACTAAACCATCTAACAAGGTCCTCTACTAAACCATCTAACAAGGACCTCTACTAAACCATCTAACAAGGACCTCTACTAAACCATCTAACAAGGTCCTCTACTAAACCATCTAACAAGGTCCTCTACTAAACCATCTAACAAGGACCTCTACTAAACCATCTAACAAGGACCTCTACTAAACCATCTAACAAGGTCCTCTACTAAACCATCTAACAAGGTCCCCTAATAAACCATCTAACAAGGACCTCTACTAAACCATCTAACAAGGTCTACACCTCTACTAAACCATCTAACACGGTCATCTACTAAACCATCAAACAAGGACCTCTAATAAATCATCTAACAAGGACCTCTAATAAACCATCAAACAAGGTCCTCTACTAAACCATCTAACAAGGACCTCTACTAAACCATCTAACAAGGACCTCTACTAAACCATCTAACAAGGTCCACTACTAAACCATCTAACAAGGTCTACACCTCTACTAAACCATCTAACAAGGACCTCTACTAAACCATCTAACAAGGACCTCTACTAAACCATCTAACAAGGTCCTCTACTAAACCATCTAACAAGGTCCTCTACTAAACCATCTAACAAGGTCCTCTACTAAACCATCTAACAAGGTCCTCTACTAAACCATCTAACAAGGTCTACACCTCTACTAAACCATCTAACAAGGACCTCTACTAAACCATCTAACAAGGTCCTCTACTAAACCATCTAACAAGGTCTACACCTCTACTAAACCATCTAACAAGGACCTCTACTAAACCATCTAACAAGGACCTCTACTAAACCATCTAACAAGGTCCTCTACTAAACTATCTAACAAGGACCTCTACTAAACCATCTAACAAGGACCTCTACTAAACCATCTAACAAGGTCCTCTACTAAACCATCTAACAAGGACCTCTACTAAACCATCTAACAAGGTCCTCTACTAAACCATCTAACAAGGTCCTCTACTAAACCATCTAACAAGGTCCTCTACTAAACTATCTAACAAGGACCTCTACAAAACCATCTAACAAGGTCCTCTACTAAACCATCTAACAAGGACCTCTACTAAACCATCTAACAAGGACCTCTACTAAACCATCTAACAAGGTCCTCTACTAAACCATCTAACAAGGACCTCTACTAAACCATCTAACAAGGACCTCTACTAAACCATCTAACAAGGTCCTCTACTAAACCATCTAACAAGGTCCTCTACTAAACCATCTAACAAGGACCTCTACTAAACCATCTAACAAGGACCTCTACTAAACCATCTAACAAGGTCCTCTACTAAACCATCTAACAAGGTCCCCTAATAAACCATCTAACAAGGACCTCTACTAAACCATCTAACAAGGTCTACACCTCTACTAAACCATCTAACACGGTCATCTACTAAACCATCAAACAAGGACCTCTAATAAATCATCTAACAAGGACCTCTAATAAACCATCAAACAAGGTCCTCTACTAAACCATCTAACAAGGACCTCTACTAAACCATCTAACAAGGACCTCTACTAAACCATCTAACAAGGACCTCTACTAAACCATCTAACAAGGTCTACACCTCTACTAAAGCATCTAACAAGGACCTCTACTAAACCATCTAACAAGGACCTCTACTAAACCATCTAACAAGGTCCTCTACTAAACCATCTAACAAGGTCCTCTACTAAACCATCTAACAAGGTCCTCTACTAAACCATCTAACAAGGACCTCTACTAAACCATCTAACAAGGTCCTCTACTAAACCATCTAACAAGGTCCTCTACTAAACCATCTAACAAGGACCTCTACAAAACCATCTAACAAGGTCCTCTACTAAACCATCTAACAAGGACCTCTACTAAACCATCTAACAAGGACCTCTACTAAACCATCTAACAAGGACCTCTACTAAACCATCTAACAAGAACCTCTACTAAACCATCTAACAAGGACCTCTACGAAACCATCTAAGAATGACATCTACTAAACCATCTAACAAGGTCTACACCTCTACTAAACCATCTAACAAGGTCCTCTACTAAACCATCTAACAAGGTCCTCTACTAAACCATCTAACAAGGTCCTCTACTAAACCATCTAACAAGGTCCTCTACTAAACCATCTAACAAGGACCTCTACTAAACCATCTAACAAGGTCCTCTACTAAACCATCTAACAAGGTCCTCTACTAAACCATCTAACAAGGACCTCTACAAAACCATCTAACAAGGTCCTCTACTAAACCATCTAACAAGGACCTCTACTAAACCATCTAACAAGGACCTCTACTAAACCATCTAACAAGGACCTCTACTAAGCCATCTAACAAGGACCTCTACTAAACCATCTAACAAGGACCTCTACGAAACCATCTAAGAATGACATCTACTAAACCATCTAACAAGGTCTACACCTCTACTAAAGCATCTAACAAGGACCTCTACTAAACCATCTAACAAGGTCCTCTACTAAACCATCTAACAAGGTCCTCTACTAAACCATCTAACAAGGTCCTCTACTAAACCATCTAACAAGGTCCTCTACTAAACCATCTAACAAGGACCTCTACTAAACCATCTAACAAGGTCCTCTACTAAACCATCTAACAAGGTCCTCTACTAAACCATCTAACAAGGACCTCTACAAAACCATCTAACAAGGTCCTCTACTAAACCATCTAACAAGGACCTCTACTAAACCATCTAACAAGGACCTCTACTAAACCATCTAACAAGGACCTCTACTAAGCCATCTAACAAGGACCGCTACTAAACCATCTAACAAGGACCTCTACTAAACCATCTAACAAGGACCTCTACTAAACCATCTAACAAGGACCTCTACTAAACCATCTAACAAGGACCTCAACTAAACCATCTAACAAGGACCTCTACTAAACCATCTAACATGGACCTCTACTAAACCATCTAACAAGGACCTCTACTAAACCATCTAACAAGAACCTCTACTAAACCATCTAACAAGGACCTCTACGAAACCATCTAAGAATGACATCTACTAAACCATCTAACAAGGTCTACACCTCTACTAAACCATCTAACAAGGACCTCTACTAAACCATCTAACAAGGTCCACTACTAAACCATCTAACAAGGTCTACACCTCTACTAAACCATCTAACAAGGACCTCTACTAAACCATCTAACAAGGACCTCTACTAAACCATCTAACAAGGTCCTCTACTAAACCATCTAACAAGGTCCTCTACTAAACCATCTAACAAGGTCCTCTACTAAACCATCTAACAAGGTCCTCTACTAAACCATCTAACAAGGTCTACACCTCTACTAAACCATCTAACAAGGACCTCTACTAAACCATCTAACAAGGTCCTCTACTAAACCATCTAACAAGGTCTACACCTCTACTAAACCATCTAACAAGGACCTCTACTAAACCATCTAACAAGGACCTCTACTAAACCATCTAACAAGGTCCTCTACTAAACTATCTAACAAGGACCTCTACTAAACCATCTAACAAGGACCTCTACTAAACCATCTAACAAGGTCCTCTACTAAACCATCTAACAAGGACCTCTACTAAACCATCTAACAAGGTCCTCTACTAAACCATCTAACAAGGTCCTCTACTAAACCATCTAACAAGGTCCTCTACTAAACTATCTAACAAGGACCTCTACAAAACCATCTAACAAGGTCCTCTACTAAACCATCTAACAAGGACCTCTACTAAACCATCTAACAAGGACCTCTACTAAACCATCTAACAAGGTCCTCTACTAAACCATCTAACAAGGACCTCTACTAAACCATCTAACAAGGACCTCTACTAAACCATCTAACAAGGTCCTCTACTAAACCATCTAACAAGGTCCTCTACTAAACCATCTAACAAGGACCTCTACTAAACCATCTAACAAGGACCTCTACTAAACCATCTAACAAGGACCTCTACTAAACCATCTAACAAGGACCTCTACTAAACCATCTAACAAGGACCTCTACTAAACCATCTAACAAGGACCTCTACTAAACCATCTAACAAGGACCTCTACTAAACCATCTAACAAGGACCTCTACTAAACCATCTAACAAGGACCTCTACTAAACCATCTAACAAGGACCTCTACTAAACCATCTAACAAGGACCTCTACTAAACCATCTAACAAGGTCTACACCTCTACTAAACCATCTAACAAGGACCTCTACTAAACCATCTAACAAGGACCTCTACTAAACCATCTAACAAGGTCCTCTACTAAACTATCTAACAAGGACCTCTACTAAACCATCTAACAAGGACCTCTACTAAACCATCTAACAAGGTCCTCTACTAAACCATCTAACAAGGACCTCTACTAAACCATCTAACAAGGACCTCTACTAAACCATCTAACAAGGTCCTCTACTAAACCATCTAACAAGGTCCTCTACTAAACTATCTAACAAGGACCTCTACAAAACCATCTAACAAGGTCCTCTACTAAACCATCTAACAAGGACCTCTACTAAACCATCTAACAAGGACCTCTACTAAACCATCTAACAAGGTCCTCTACTAAACCATCTAACAAGGACCTCTACTAAACCATCTAACAAGGACCTCTACTAAACCATCTAACAAGGTCCTCTACTAAACCATCTAACAAGGTCCTCTACTAAACCATCTAACAAGGACCTCTACTAAACCATCTAACAAGGACCTCTACTAAACCATCTAACAAGGACCTCTACTAAACCATCTAACAAGGACCTCTACTAAACCATCTAACAAGGACCTCTACTAAACCATCTAACAAGGACCTCTACTAAACCATCTAACAAGGACCTCTACTAAACCATCTAACAAGGACCTCTACTAAACCATCTAACAAGGACCTCTACTAAACCATCTAACAACCTCTACTAAACCATCTAACAAGGACCTCTACTAAACCATCTAACAAGGACCTCTACTAAACCATCTAACAAGGACCTCTACTAAACCTCACCTCTACTAAACCATCTAACAAGGTCCTCTACTAAACCATCTAACAAGGTCCTCTACTAAACCATCTAACAAGGACCTCTACTAAACCATCTAACAAGGTCCTCTACTAAACCATCTAACAAGGTCCTCTACTAAACCATCTAACAAGGACCTCTACAAAACCATCTAACAAGGTCCTCTACTAAACCATCTAACAAGGACCTCTACTAAACCATCTAACAAGGACCTCTACTAAACCACCTCTACTAAACCATCTAACAAGGACCTCTACTAAACCATCTAACAAGGACCTCTACTAAGCCATCTAACAAGGACCTCTACTAAACCATCTAACAAGGACCATCTACTAAACCATCTAACAAGGACCTCTACTAAACCATCTAACAAGGACCTCTACTAAACCATCTAACAAGGACCTCTACTAAACCATCTAACAAGGACCTCTACTAAACCATCTAACAAGGACCTCTACTAAAATCTAACAAGGACCTCTACTAAACCACAAGGACCTCTACTAAACCATCCAAGGTCTACTAAACCATCTAACAAGGTCTACACCTCTACTAAACCATCTAACAAGGACCTCTACTAAACCATCTAAAACCATCTAACAAGGACCTCTACTAAACCATCTAACAAGGACCTCTACTAAACCATCTAACAAGGACCTCTACTAAACCATCCATCTAACAAGGACCTCTACTAAACCATCTAACAAGGTCCTCTACTAAACCATCTAACAAGGACCTCTACTAAACCATCTAACAAGGTCCTCTACTAAACCATCTAACAAGGACCTCTACTAAACCATCTAACAAGGTCCTCTACTAAACCATCTAACAAGGACCTCTACTAAACCATCTAACAAGGTCCTCTACTAAACCATCTAACAAGGTCCTCTACTAAACCATCTAACAAGGACCTCTACTAAACCATCTAACAAGGACCTCTACTAAACCATCTAACAAGGTCCTCTACTAAACCATCTAACAAGGACCTCTACTAAACCATCTAACAAGGTCCTCTACTAAACCATCTAACAAGGTCTAACAACCTCTACTAAACCATCTAACAAGGACCTCTACTAAACCATCTAACAAGGACCTCTACTAAACCATCTAACAAGGTCCTCTACTAAACTATCTAACAAGGACCTCTACTAAACCATCTAACAAGGACCTCTACTAAACCATCTAACAAGGACCTCTACTAAACCATCTAACAAGGTCCTCTACTAAACCATCTAACAAGGTCCTCTACTAAACCATCTAACAAGGACCTCTACTAAACCATCTAACAAGGACCTCTACTAAACCATCTAACAAGGACCTCTACTAAACCATCTAACTAAAATCTAACAACCTCTACTAAACCATCTAACAAGGTCCTCTACTAAACCATCTAACAAGGACCTCTACTAAACCATCTAACAAGGACCTCTACTAAACCATCTAACAAGGTCCTCTACTAAACCATCTAACAAGGACCTCTACTAAACCATCTAACAAGGACCTCTACTAAACCATCTAACAAGGACCTCTACTAAACCATCTAACAAGGTCCTCTACTAAACCATCTAACAAGGACCTCTACTAAACCATCTAACAAGGTCCTCTACTAAACCATCTAACAAGGTCCTCTACTAAACCATCTAACAAGGTCCTCTACTAAACCATCTAACAAGGTCCTCTACTAAACTATCTAACAAGGACCTCTACAAAACCATCTAACAAGGTCCTCTACTAAACCATCTAACAAGGACCTCTACTAAACCATCTAACAAGGACCTCTACTAAACCATCTAACAAGGTCCTCTACTAAACCATCTAACAAGGACCTCTACTAAACCATCTAACAAGGACCTCTACTAAACCATCTAACAAGGTCCTCTACTAAACCATCTAACAAGGTCCTCTACTAAACCATCTAACAAGGACCTCTACTAAACCATCTAACAAGGACCTCTCTACTAAACCATCTAACAAGGACCTCTACTAAACCATCTAACAAGGACCTCTACTAAACCATCTAACAAGGACCTCTACTAAACCATCTAACAAGGACCTCTACTAAACCATCTAACAAGGACCTCTACTAAACCATCTAACAAGGTCTACATCTCTACTAAACCATCTAACAAGGACCTCTACTAAACCATCTAACAAGGACCTCTACTAAACCATCTAACAAGGACCTCTACTAAACCATCTAACAAGGACCTCTACTAAACCATCTAACAAGGTCTACACCTCTACTAAACCATCTAACAAGGACCTCTACTAAACCATCTAACAAGGACCTCTACTAAACCATCTAACAAGGTCTACACCTCTACTAAACCATCTAACAAGGTCTACACCTCTACTAAACCATCTAACAAGGTCCTCTACTAAACCATCTAACAAGGACCTCTACTAAACCATCTAACAAGGTCCTCTACTAAACCATCTAACAAGGTCCTCTACTAAACCATCTAACAAGGACCTCTACTAAACCATCTAACAAGGTCCTCTACTAAACCATCTAACAAGGACCTCTACTAAACCATCTAACAAGGACCTCTACTAAACCATCTAACAAGGACCTCTACTAAACCATCTAACAAGGACCTCTACTAAACCATCTAACAAGGACCTCTACTAAACCATCTAACAAGGACCTCTAAACCATCTAACAAGGACCATCTAAACCACAAGGACCTCTACTAAACCATCTAACAAGGACCTCTACTAAACCATCTAACAAGGACCTCAACTAAACCATCTAACAAGGACCTCTACTAAACCATCTAACAAGGACCTCTACTAAACCATCTAACAAGGACCTCTACTAAACCATCTAACAAGAACCTCTACTAAACCATCTAACAAGGACCTCTACTAAACCATCTAAGAATGACATCTACTAAACCATCTAACAAGGTCTACACCTCTACTAAACCATCTAACAAGGACCTCTACTAAACCATCTAACAAGGACCTCTACTAAACCATCTAACAAGGTCCTCTACTAAACCATCTAACAAGGTCTACACCTCTACTAAACCATCTAACAAGGACCTCTACTAAACCATCTAACAAGGACCTCTACTAAACCATCTAACAAGGTCCTCTACTAAACCATCTAACAAGGTCCTCTACTAAACGATCTAACAAGGACCTCTACAAAACCATCTAACAAGGTCCTCTACTAAACCATCTAACAAGGACCTCTACTAAACCATCTAACAAGGACCTCTACTAAACCATCTAACAAGGACCTCTACTAAGCCATCTAACAAGGACCTCTACTAAACCATCTAACAAGGACCTCTACTAAACCATCTAACAAGGACCTCTACTAAACCATCTAACAAGGACCTCTACTAAACCATCTAACAAGGACCTCAACTAAACCATCTAACAAGGACCTCTACTAAACCATCTAACAAGGACCTCTACTAAACCATCTAACAAGGACCTCTACTAAACCATCTAACAAGAACCTCTACTAAACCATCTAACAAGGACCTCTACTACTAAAACCATCTAAGAATGACATCTACTAAAACATCTAACAAGGTCTACACCTCTACTAAACCATCTAACAAGGACCTCTACTAAACCATCTAACAAGGACCTCTACTAAACCATCTAACAAGGTCTACACCTCTACTAAACCATCTAACAAGGACCTCTACTAAACCATCTAACAAGGACCTCTACTAAACCATCTAACAAGGACCTCTACTAAACCATCTAACAAGGACCTCTACTAAACCATCTAACAAGGTCCTCTACTAAACTATCTAACAAGGACCTCTACTAAACCATCTAACAAGGACCTCTACTAAACCATCTAACAAGGACCTCTACTAAACCATCTAACAAGAACCTCTACTAAACCATCTAACAAGGACCTCTACGAAACCATCTAAGAATGACATCTACTAAACCATCTAACAAGGTCTACACCTCTACTAAACCATCTAACAAGGACCTCTACTAAACCATCTAACAAGGACCTCTACTAAACCATCTAACAAGGTCCTCTACTAAACCATCTAACAAGGTCTACACCTCTACTAAACCATCTAACAAGGACCTCTACTAAACCATCTAACAAGGACCTCTACTAAACCATCTAACAAGGTCCTCTACTAAACTATCTAACAAGGACCTCTACTAAACCATCTAACAAGGACCTCTACTAAACCATCTAACAAGGTCCTCTACTAAACCATCTAACAAGGACCTCTACTAAACCATCTAACAAGGTCCTCTACTAAACCATCTAACAAGGTCCTCTACTAAACCATCTAACAAGGTCCTCTACTAAACTATCTAACAAGGACCTCTACAAAACCATCTAACAAGGTCCTCTACTAAACCATCTAACAAGCGCCTCTACTAAACCATCTAACAAGGACCTCTACTAAACCATCTAACAAGGTCCTCTACTAAACCATCTAACAAGGACTTCTACTAAACCATCTAACAAGGACCTCTACTAAACCATCTAACAAGGTCCTCTACTAAACCATCTAACAAGGACCTCTACTAAACCATCTAACAAGGACCTCTACTAAACCATCTAACAAGGACCTCTACTAAGCCATCTAACAAGGACCTCTACTAAACCATCTAACAAGGACCTCTACTAAACCATCTAACAAGGACCTCAACTAAACCATCTAACAAGGACCTCTACTAAACCATCTAACAAGGACCTCTACTAAACCATCTAACAAGGACCTCTACTAAACCATCTAACAAGAACCTCTACTAAACCATCTAACAAGGACCTCTACGAAACCATCTAAGAATGACATCTACTAAACCATCTAACAAGGTCTACACCTCTACTAAACCATCTAACAAGGACCTCTACTAAACCATCTAACAAGGACCTCTACTAAACCATCTAACAAGGACCTCTACTAAACCATCTAACAAGGTCTACACATCTCTACTAAACCATCTAACAAGGACCTCTACTAAACCATCTAACAAGGACCTCTACTAAACCATCTAACAAGGTCCTCTACTAAACTATCTAACAAGGACCTCTACTAAACCATCTAACAAGGACCTCTACTAAACCATCTAACAAGGTCCTCTACTAAACCATCTAACAAGGACCTCTACTAAACCATCTAACAAGGTCCTCTACTAAACCATCTAACAAGGTCCTCTACTAAACCATCTAACAAGGTCCTCTACTAAACTATCTAACAAGGACCTCTACAAAACCATCTAACAAGGTCCTCTACTAAACCATCTAACAAGCGCCTCTACTAAACCATCTAACAAGGACCTCTACTAAACCATCTAACAAGGTCCTCTACTAAACCATCTAACAAGGACCTCTACTAAACCATCTAACAAGGACCTCTACTAAACCATCTAACAAGGTCCTCTACTAAACCATCTAACAAGGTCCTCTACTAAACCATCTAACAAGGACCTCTACTAAACCATCTAACAAGGACCTCTACTAAACCATCTAACAAGGACCTCTACTAAACCATCTAACAAGGACCTCTACTAAACCATCTAACAAGGACCTCTACTAAACCATCTAACAAGGACCTCTACTAAACCATCTAACAACGACCTCTACTAAACCATCTAACAAGGACCTCTACTAAACCATCTAACAAGGACCTCTACTAAACCATCTAACAAGGACCTCTACTAAACCATCTAACAAGGACCTCTACTAAACCATCTAACAAGGACCTCTACTAAACCATCTAACAAGGTCTACACCTCTACTAAACCATCTAACAAGGACCTCTACTAAACCACCTAACAAGGACCTCTACTAAACCATCTAACAAGGACCTCAACTTAAACCATCCAACAAGGACCTCTACTAAACCATCTAACAAGGACCTCTACTAAACCATCTAACAAGGACCTCTACTAAACCATCTAACAAGGTCTACACCTCTACTAAACCATCTAACAAGGACCTCTACTAAACCATCTAACAAGGTCTACAACTCTACTAAACCATCTAACAAGGACCTCTACTAAACCATCTAACAAGGTCTACACCTCTACTAAACCATCTAACAAGGACCTCTACTAAATCATCTAACAAGGACCTCTACTAAACCATCTAACAAGGTCCTCTACTAAACTATCTAACAAGGACCTCTACTAAACCATCTAACAAGGACCTCTACTAAACCATCTAACAAGGTCCTCTACTAAACCATCTAACAAGGACCTCTACTAAACCATCTAACAAGGTCCTCTACTAAACCATCTAACAAGGTCCTCTACTAAACCATCTAACAAGGTCCTCTACTAAACCATTTAACAAGGACCTCTACAAAACCATCTAACAAGGTCCTCTACTAAACCATCTAACAAGGACCTCTACTAAACCATCTAACAAGGACCTCTACTAAACCATCTAACAAGGTCCTCTACTAAACCATCTAACAAGGTCCTCTACTAAACCATCTAACAAGGACCTCTACTAAACCATCTAACAAGGTCCTCTACTAAACCATCTAACAAGGTCCTCTACTAAACCATCTAACAAGGACCTCAACTAAACCATCTAACAAGGACCTCTACTAAACCATCTAACAAGGACCTCTACTAAACCATCTAACAAGGACCTCTACTAAACCATCTAACAAGGACCTCTACTAAACCATCTAACAAGGACCTCTACTAAACCATCTAACAAGGACCTCTACTAAACCATCTAACAAGGACCTCTACTAAACCATCTAACAAGGACCTCTACTAAACCATCTAACAAGGACCTCTACTAAACCATCTAACAAGGACCTCTACTAAACCATCTAACAAGGTCTACACCTCTACTAAACCATCTAACAAGGACCTCTACTAAACCACCTAACAAGGACCTCTACTAAACCATCTAACAAGGACCTCAACTTAAACCATCCAACAAGGACCTCTACTAAACAATCTAACAAGGACCTCTACTAAACCATCTAACAAGGACCTCTACTAAACCATCTAACAAGGTCTACACCTCTACTAAACCATCTAACAAGGACCTCTACTAAACCATCTAACAAGGTCTACAACTCTACTAAACCATCTAACAAGGACCTCTACTAAACCATCTAACAAGGTCTACACCTCTACTAAACCATCTAACAAGGACCTCTACTAAACCATCTAACAAGGACCTCTACTAAAACATCTAACAAGGTCTACACCTCTACTAAACCATCTAACAAGGACCTCTACTAAACCATCTAACAAGGACCTCTACTAAACCATCTAACAAGGACCTCTACTAAACCATCTAACAAGGACCTCTACTAAACCATCTAACAAGGTCTACACCTCTACTAAACCATCTAACAAGGACCTCTACTAAACCACCTAACAAGGACCTCTACTAAACCATCTAACAAGGACCTCAACTTAAACCATCCAACAAGGACCTCTACTAAACCATCTAACAAGGACCTCTACTAAACCATCTAACAAGGACCTCTACTAAACCATCTAACAAGGTCTACACCTCTACTAAACCATCTAACAAGGACCTCTACTAAACCATCTAACAAGGTCTACAACTCTACTAAACCATCTAACAAGGACCTCTACTAAACCATCTAACAAGGTCTACACCTCTACTAAACCATCTAACAAGGACCTCTACTAAACCATCTAACAAGGACCTCTACTAAAACATCTAACAAGGTCTACACCTCTACTAAACCATCTAACAAGGTCCTCTACTAAACTATCTAACAAGGACCTCTACTAAACCATCTAACAAGGTCCTCTACTGAACCATCTAACAAGGTCTACACCTCTACTGAACCATCTAACAAGGTCTACACCTCTACTGAACCATCTAACAAGGCATGACATTTCCTTGCACGATCCAACGTTTTGAAGACATTTCGATGCTACTTGAGAAAATCCCATTTTAGTGTAACAGACATAAACCCCTAGACCATAACGGATTATAAAAGCATGAGGACAAGTTGTTAAATTTGTCCATTTTGTTGAAGGGTGACTATTCCGTGTTAAATTGTTTTGATATCTGTGTAAATAAAGCTAAAGCTTCAGCCACTTCACCTTCGCCACGGCGGCCATGTTGTCGGGCTGTTGACACCAAGCTGTTCATTAACAACGTGTAAAGGCCACCTGGATATTAACTGTTACTAATCTCTCCTTCTCAGCCCGAACACAACCGTCATAGAAATTATATCCATCGTCGTCCTAAGTGTCACTGGTTGTGACGGGCTAATGTAATTATTAGAAGAGCCTTCTTCCCAAACGGCTCCTTACGTACGGGCCCTGGTCAAAAGAATCGCACCGTGTAGAGGATAGGGTGCTTATTGAGACACAGCCACAGTGGATAGTGGATTTAATTTATTTTTATTTCACCTTTATTCCACTAGGCAAGTCAGGAACAAATCCTTATTTACCATGACGGCCTACCAGAAGGCAAAAGGCCTCCTGTGGGAGGCTGGGATTAAAAATAAAAAAATGTAATTAAAATATAGGACAAAAACACACATCACGACAACAGAGACACCACAACACTACATAAAGAGAGACCTGAGACAACATAGCATGGCAGCAACACAACATGACAACAACATGGTAGCAACACACCATGACAACACAGCATGGTAGCAACACAACATGACAACACAGCATGGTAGCAACACAACATGACAACAATAGAGACAACAATACATCCCGCGAAGCAGCCACAACTGTCAGTAAGAGGGTCCAAGACTGAGACTTTGATTGGACACTGTAAAGGGGTTCAGGTCTTAAATAAAGGCTGAGGAACCAATCAGAAATGACTATCTGTCTTTGGCTCGAACGCTCTTCTCTAGGACATAAAATCACAAACAATCGAGAACAGGGAGATCAGAGGGATCAGAGAGAACAGAGAGATCAGGAGGACCAGAGAGATTGGAGAGATTAGAGAGATCAGAGAGACCAGAGAGATCAGAGAGATCAGGAGGATCAGAGAGATCAGAGAGATCAGAGAGACCAGAGAGATTAGAGAGATCAGAGAGACCAGAGAGATTAGAGAGATCAGAGAGACCAGAGAGATTAGAGAGATCAGAGAGACCAGAGAGATCAGAGAGATCAGAGAGATGAGAGAGACCAGAGAGACCAGAGAGATCAGAGAGATCAGAGAGATCAGAGAGCCCAGAGAGACCAGAGAGATCAGAGAGATCAGAGAGATCAGAGAGACCAGAGAGATTAGAGAGATCAGAGAGACCAGAGAGATCAGAGAGATCAGAGAGACCAGAGAGACCAGAGAGATCAGAGAGATCAGAGAGACCAGAGAGACCAGAGAGATCAGAGAGATCAGAGAGATCAGAGAGACCAGAGAGATTAGAGAGATCAGAGAGACCAGAGAGATCAGAGAGATCAGAGAGATCAGAGAGACCAGAGAGACCAGAGAGATTAGAGAGATCAGAGAGATCAGAGAGACCAGAGAGACCAGAGGCCGGAAGCAATATCAGAAATGTCTCTCTGCTCAGAAAATGTATGAGGACATGTCTTTCTAACCTGCTGTCGACCCTCAGCAGACCAGCCTGTCTAGTGGGTGTCTGTCTAGTGGGTGTCTGTCTACCCTCAGCAGACCAGCCTGTCTAGTGGGTGTCTATCTACCCTCAGCAGACCAGCCTGTCTAGTGGGTGTCTGTCTACCCTCAGCAGACCAGCCTGTCTAGTGGGTGTCTGTCTACCCTCAGCAGACCAGCCTGTCTAGTGGGTGTCTGTCTACCCTCAGCAGACCAGCCTGTCTAGAGGGTGTCTGTCTACCCTCAGCAGACCAGCCTGTCTAGTGGGTGTCTGTCTACTCTCAGCAGACCAGCCTGTCTAGTGGGTGTCTGTCTACCCTCAGCAGACCAGCCTGTCTAGTGGGTGTCTGTCTACCCTCAGCAGACCAGCCTGTCTAGTGGGTGTCTGTCTACCCTCAGCAGACCAGCCTGTCTAGTGGGTGTCTGTCTAGTGGGCGTCTGTCCTCCCTCAGCAGACCAGCCTGTCTAGTGGGTGTCTGTCTAGCGGGTGTCTGTCTACTCTCAGCAGACCAGCCTGTCTAGTGGGTGTCTGTCTACCCTCAGCAGACCAGCCTGTGTAGTGGGTGTCTGTCTACCCTCAGCAGACCAGCCTGTCTAGTGGGTGTCTGTCTACCCTCAGCAGACCAGCCTGTCTAGTGGGTGTCTGTCTACCCTCAGCAGACCAGCCTGTCTAGTGGGTGTCTGTCTACCCTCAGCAGACCAGCCTGTCTAGTGGGTGTCTGTCTACCCTCAGCAGACCAGCCTGTCTAGTGGGTGTCTGTCTACCCTCAGCAGACCAGCCTGTCTAGTGGGTGTCTGTCTACCCTCAGCAGACCAGCCTGTCTAGTGGGTGTCTATCTACCCTCAGCAGACCAGCCTGTCAAGTGGGTGTCTGTCTACCCTCAGCAGACCAGCCTGTCTAGTGGGTGTCTGTCTACCCTCAGCAGACCAGCCTGTCTAGTGGGTGTCTGTCTACCCTCAGCAGACCAGCCTGTCCAGTGGGTGTCTGTCTACCCTCAGCAGACCAGCCTGTCTAGAGGGTGTCTGTCTACCCTCAGCAGACCAGCCTGTCTAGTGGGTGTCTGTCTACCCTCAGCAGACCAGCCTGTCTAGTGGGCGTCTGTCTACCCTCAGCAGACCAGCCTGTCTAGTGGGTGTCTATCTACTCTCAGCAGACCAGCCTGTCTAGTGGGTGTCTGTCTACCCTAAGCAGACCAGCCTGTCTAGTGGGTGTCTGTCTACCCTCAGCAGACCAGCCTGTCTAGTGGGTGTCTGTCTACCCTCAGCAGACCAGCCTGTCTAGTGGGTGTCTGTCTACTCTCAGCAGACCAGCCTGTCTAGTGGGTGTCTGTCTACTCTCAGCAGACCAGCCTGTCTAGTGGGTGTCTGTCTACCCTCAGCAGACCAGCCTGTCTAGTGGGTGTCTGTCTACCCTCAGCAGACCAGCCTGTCTAGTGGGTGTCTGTCTACTCTCAGCAGACCAGCCTGTCTAGTGGGTGTCTGTCTACCCTCAGCAGACCAGCCTGTCTAGTGGGTGTCTGTCTACCCTCAGCAGACCAGCCTGTCTAGTGGGTGTCTGTCTACCCTCAGCAGACCAGCCTGTCTAGTGGGTGTCTGTCTACCCTCAGCAGACCAGCCTGTCTAGTGGGTGTCTGTCTACCCTCAGCAGACCAGCCTGTCTAGTGGGTGTCTGTCTACCCTCAGCAGACCAGCCTGTCTAGTGGGTGTCTGTCTACTCTCAGCAGACCAGCCTGTCTAGTGGGTGTCTGTCTACCTCTCAGCAGACCAGCCTGTCTAGTGGGTGTCTGTCTACCTTCAGCAGACCAGCCTGTCTAGTGGGTGTCTGTCTACCCTCAGCAGACCAGCCTGTCTAGTGGGTGTCTGTCTACCCTCAGCAGACCAGCCTGTCTAGTGGGTGTCTGTCTACCCTCAGCAGACCAGCCTGTCTAGTGGGTGTCTGTCTACCCTCAGCAGACCAGCCTGTCTAGTGGGTGTCTGTCTACCCTCAGCAGACCAGCCTGTCTAGTGAGTGTCTGTCTACCCTCAGCAGACCAGCCTGTCTAGTGGGTGTCTGTCTCAACTTAGCAGACCAGCCTGTCTAGTGGGTGTCTGTCTACCCTCAGCAGACCAGCCTGTCTAGTGGGTGTCTGTCTACCCTCAGCAGACCAGCCTGTCTAGTGGGTGTCTGTCTACCCTCAGCAGACCAGCCTGTCTAGTGGGTGTCTGTCTACCCTCAGCAGACCAGCCTGTCTAGTGGGTGTCTGTCCTCCCTCAGCAGACCAGCCTGTCTAGTGGGTGTCTGTCTACCCTCAGCAGACCAGCCTGTCTAGTGGGTGTCTGTCTACCCTCAGCAGACCAGCCTGTCTAGTGGGTGTCTGTCTACCCTCAGCAGACCAGCCTGTCTAGTGGGTGTCTGTCTACTCTCAGCAGACCAGCCTGTCCAGTGGGTGTCTGTCTACCCTCAGCAGACCAGCCTGTCTAATGGGTGTCTGTCTACCCTCAGCAGACCAGCCTGTCTAGTGGGTGTCTGTCTACTCTCAACAGACCAGCCTGTCTAATGGGTGTCTGTCTACCCTCAGCAGACCAGCCTGTCTAGTGGGTGTCTGTCTACCCTCAGCAGACCAGCCTGTCTAGTGGGTGTCTGTCTACCCTCAGCAGACCAGCCTGTCTAGTGGGTGTCTGTCTACCCTCAGCAGACCAGCCTGTCTAGTGGGTGTCTGTCTACCCTCAGCAGACCAGCCTGTCTAGTGGGTGTCTGTCTACCCTCAAAAGACCAGCCTGTCTAGTGGGTGTCTGTCTACTCTCAGCAGACCAGCCTGTCTAGTGGGTGTCTGTCTACCCTCAAAAGACCAGCCTGTCTAGTGGGTGTCTGTCTACCCTCAGCAGACCAGCCTGTCTAGTCTCTCTCCCTGTCTCTCTCTCCCCGTCTCTCTCTCCCCGTCTCTCTCCCTGTCTCTCTCCCCATCTCTACCCCCGTCTCTCTCTCCCCGTCTCACTCTCTCCCCGTATCTCTCTCTCTCCCTGTCTCTCCCCGTCTCTCTCTCCCCGTCTCTCTCCCCGTCTTTCTCTCCCCGTCTCTCTCTCCCCGTCTCTCCCCTCTCTCCCCGTCTCTCTCTCTCCCCGTCTCTCTCTCTCTCCGTCTCTCTCTCCGTCTCTCTCTCTCTCCGTCTCTCTCTGCCCGTCTCTCCTTCCCTCCGTCTCTCTCCCCCTGTCTCTCTCCGTCTCTCTCTCTCTCCGTCTCTCTCTCTCCGTCTCTCTCTCTCCCCGTCTCTCTCTCTGTCTCTCTCTCCCCATCTCTCTCTCCCCGTCTCTCTCTCCCCGTCTCGCTCTCTCTCCGTCTCTCTCTCCCCCGTCTCTCTCTCTCCCCGTCTCTCTCTCTCCGTCTCTCTCTCTCTGTCTCTTTCTCTCCGTCTCTCTCTCCCCGTCTCTCTCTCCCCGTCTCTCTCTTCGTGTCTCTCTCCCCGTCTCTCTCCCCATCTCTCTCTCTCCGTCTCTCTCTCCCCGTCTCTCTCTCCGAATCTCTCTCTCCATCTCTCCCCGTCTCTCTCTCTCTCCATCTCTCCATCCCCCGTCTCTCTCCCTCCGTCTCTCTCTCCCTGTCTCTCTCCCCCAGTCTCTCTCTCTCTCTCCCCGTCTCTCTCTCCCCCTCTCCCTGTCTCTCTCTCTCTCTCTCCGTCTCTCTCCCCATCTCTCCCCGTCTCTCTCTCTCCCCTCTCTCTCTCCATCTCTCTCCATCTCTCCATCCCCGTCTCTCTCTCCCCGTCCTCCCGTCTCTCTCTCTCCGTCTCTCTCCCCGCCTCTCTCTCTCTCCATCTCTCTGTCTCTTTCTCTCCGTCTCTCTCTCTCTCCCGTCTACCCTCTCCCCGTCTCTCTCTCCCCGTCTCTCTCTTCGTGTCTCTCTCCCCGTCTCTCTCTCCCAGTCTCTCTCTCCCCATCTCTCTCTCTCCCCATCTCTCTCTCCCCGTCTCTCTCTCCGAATCTCTCTCTCTCCATCTCTCCCTGTCTCTCTCTCTCTCCATCTCTCTCCATCTCTCCATCCCCGTCTCTCTCCCTCCGTCTCTCTCTCCCTGTCTCTCTCCCCCAGTCTCTCTCTCCCCGTCTCTCTCTCCGAATCTCTCTCTCTCCATCTCTCCCCGTCTCTCTCTCTCTCCATCTCTCTCCATCTCTCCATCCCCGTCTCTCTCCCTCCGTCTCTCTCTCCCTGTCTCTCTCCCCCAGTCTCTCTCTCTCCGTCTCTCTCTCTCTCCATCTCTCTCTCTCTCCGTCTCTCTCTCCCTCTCCGTCTCTCTCTCTCTCCCCGTCTCTCTTCGTGTCTCCCTCCCCTCTCTCCCCGTCTCTCCCCGTCCTCTCTCTCTCCCCTGTCTCTCTCTCTCCCTCCCTCCTCTCTCTCCCGTCTCTCTCTCCGAATCTCTCCCCCCGTCTCTCTCTCCCCATCTCTCTCCCCGTCTCTCTCTCTCCCTCCTCTCTCTCCGTCTCTCTCTCTCTCCATCTCTCCATCCCGTCTCTCTCCCCCCCTCCCCGTCTCTCTCTCTCCCCCCAGTCTCTCTCTCTCCGTCTCTCTCTCTCTCTCTCTCCGTCTCTCGTCTCTCTCTCTCTCTCCGTCTCTCTCTCTCCGCCTCCTCTCTCTCCTCCTCTGTCTCTCTCCCGTCTCTCTCCCCATCTCTCTCTCTCTCCCCCGTCTCTCTCTCCCTCCTCCCCCCTCTCTCTCTCTCCCGTCCTCCACTCCGTCTCTCTCTCCCGTCTCTCTCTCCCCGTCTCTCTCTCTCCCTCTCTCTCCCAGTCTCTCCCCCGTCTCTCTCTCTCCCCGTCTCTCTCTTCTCTCTCTCTCCGTCTCTCTCTCCTCTCCCCGCCTCTCTCCCCTCTCTCTCCCGTCTCTCTCTCCCCGTGTCTCTCTCTCCCGTCTCTCTCCCCATCTCTCTCTCCCGTCTCTCTCTCCCCTCTCTCCTCCCCGTCTCTCTCTCCCCCTCCTCTCTCTCCCCGTCTCTCTCTCCCCGTCTCTCTCTCTCCCTCCATCTCTCTCTCCATCTCCCAGTCTCTCTCTCTCCCCCGTCTCTCTCCCTCCCCGTCTCTCTCTCCCCGTCTCTCTCTCTCTCTCTCTCTCCCTCGTCTCCCCCTCTCGGCCCTCCTCCGTCTCTCTCTCCCTCTCCCCGTCTCTCTCTCCCCGTCTCTCTCCCTCCCCGTCTCTCTCTCTCCCCGTCTCTCTCTCCCCGTCTCTCTCTCCCGTCTCTCTCCCCCTCCCTCCTCTCTCATCTCTCCTCCCCGTCTCTCTCTCTCTCTCCCCGTCTCTCTCTCTCTCCCCGTCTCTCTCTCTCTCTCTCCCCATCTCTCTCTCCGTCTCTCTCTCTCTCTCCCTCCATCTCTCACCCGTCTCTCTCTCCCCGTCTCTCTCTCTCCCGTCTCTCTCCTCTCTCCCCTCTCTCTCTCCCCGTCTCTCCCGTCTCTCTCTCCCATCTCTCTCTCCCCGTCTCTCTCTCCGTCTCTCCCCGTCTCTCTCTCCCCGTCTCTCTCCCCGTCTCTCCCCTCTCTCTCCCGTCTCTCCCCCTCCCTCCCGTCTCCCTCTCTCCCGCTCTCCCCCGTCTCTCCCCCGTCTCTCTCCCCCATCCCCGTCTCCCCCTCTCTCCCCGTCTCTCCCGTCTCCAGTCTCTCTCTCTCCGTCTCTCCCGCCTCTCTCCCCGTCTCTCTCTCCATCTCTCTCCCCGTCTCCTCTCTCTCTCCTCTCTCTCTCCCCGTCTCCCTCTCCCCCGTCTCTCCCCCCGTCTCTCCCTCCCCGTCTCTCTCCCCCCGTCTCTCTCCCTCCCGTCTCTCTCCTATCTCTCCCATCTCTCTCTCTCCTCTCCACGTCTCTCTCTCCGCTCCTCTCCATCTCTCTCCCCGTCTCTCTCCCCGCCCTCTCCCCCGCCTCTCTCTTCGTGTCTCTCTCCGTCTCTCTCCCCAACGCTGAAGCACATTTGACAGAATCCTAGTTTCCTTTTAACAAATTGTCTCTGTCATTTGTCCCCGCTATTCTCTTTCCCACCTTTGATCAAAATCCTTCCCCCAGCCCCTCATTTCCCCATAACCGTCTCTGCCATCTCCTGACAGGCAGTTCCAACGGAGGCCTTGGACTCCCGTGTGGGGATTCTGATACCAGTCCCTCTTTGTACTGCTGTAATCCGTGTTATCACAGCAGATAGAGTATCTGTGTCCCACATGGCACCCTATTCCCTGTGTAGTGCACTACTTTAGACCAGGACCCATAGGGAAACCCACAGGGATCTGGTCAAAAGTAGACCTTTATCGAGGGATTGAGGGTTCTGTTTGGGATGCAGCCTTGTGATAGAGAGGGGTGTTTCCAGGAGAACAAAGGTCTCTCTCTCTCAGCCTCTAAATCACAGTGGTTCTTTCAGGAGAGGACGACTCCAGATCACACTCCTTCTGCAGGCGGCACACTGTGGAGTCAGGCGGCACACTGTGCAGCGGCAGCAGGAGTCAGGCGCACACTGAGTCAGGCGGCACGCTGGAGTCAGGCGGCACGCTGTGGAGTCAGGCGGGCACGCTGTGGAGTCAGGAGGCACGCTGTGGAGTCAGGCGGCACGCTGTGGAGTCAGGCGGCACGCTGTGGAGTCAGGAGGCACGCTGTGGAGTCAGGCGGCACGCTGTGGAGTCAGGCGGCACGCTGTGGAGTCAGGCGGCACGCTGTGGAGTCAGGCGGCACGCTGTGGAGTCAGGGCGGCACGCTGTGGAGTCAGGCGGCACGCTGTGGAGTCAGGCGGCACGCTGTGGAGTCAGGCGGCACGCTGTGGAGTCAGGCGGCACGCTGTGGAGTCAGGCGGCACGCTGTGGAGTCAGGAGGCACGCTGTGGAGTCAGGAGGCACGCTGTGGAGTCAGGCGGCACGCTGTGGAGTCAGGCGGCACGCTGTGGAGTCAGGCGGCACGCTGTGGAGTCAGGCGGCACGCTGTGGAGTCAGGCGGCACGCTGTGGAGTCAGGCGGCACGCTGTGGAGTCAGGCGGCACGCTGGAGTGGACGTCAGGAGTCAGGCACGCTGTGGAGTCAGGCGGCACGCTGTGGAGTCAGGAGGCACGCTGTGGAGTCAGGCGGCACGCTGGGAGTCAGGCGGCACGCTGTGGAGTCAGGCGGCACGGATCTGTGGAGTCATGAAGTACTGTCCATCAACATGGTATCATAACACAGCTGACATGAAGTACTGTCCATCCTCAACACAGCTGATATGAAGTACTGTCCATCCTCAACATGGTATCATAACACAGCTGATATGAAGTACTGTCCATCCTCAACATGGCATCATAACACAGCTGATATGAAGTACTGTCCATCCTCAACATGGTATCATAACACAGCTGATATGAAGTACTGTCCATCCTCAACATGGCATCATCATAACACAGCTGATATTGAAGTACTGTCCATCCTCAACATGGTATCATAACACAGCTGATATGAAGTACTGTCCATCCTCAACATGGCATCATAACACAGCTGATATGAAGTACTGTCCATCAACTCATAACACAGCATGGTATCCATAACATCATAACACAGCTGATATGAAGTACTGTCCATCCTCAACATGGCATCATAACACAGCTGAAGTACTGTCCATCCTCAACATGGTATCATAACACAGCTGATATGAAGTACTGTCCATCCTCAACATGGCATCATAACACAGCTGATATGAAGTACTGTCCATCATCATCACAATGAAGTACTGTCCATCCTCAACATCATAACACAGCTGATATGAAGTACTGTCCATCCTCAACATCATAACACAGCTGATATGAAGTACTGTCCATCCTCAACATCATAACACAGCT
>NW_027006031.1:0-3460 GCF_036934945.1 Oncorhynchus masou masou | reverse complement strand
AACATTGAGAGGAAGGTAATTAAAGCTTGGTCCTAACATTGAGAGGAAGGTATTAAAGCTTGGTCCTAACATTGAGAGGAAGGTATTAAAGCTTGGTCCTAACATTGAGAGGAAGGTATTAAAGCTTGGTCCTAACATTGAGAGGAAGGTATTAAAGCTTGGTCCTAACATTGAGAGGAAGGTATTAAAGCTTGGTCCTAACATTGAGAGGAAGGTATTAAAGCTTGGTCCTAACATTGAGAGGAAGGTATTAAAGCTTGGTCCTAACATTGAGAGGAAGGAATTAAAGCTGGTCCTAACATTGAAGGAAGGTATTAAAGCTTGGTCCTAACATTGAGAAGAAGGTATTAAGCTTGGTCCTAACATTGAGAGGAAGGTATTAAAGCAGCCTAGCATTGAGGAGGAAGGTAAAGCAGTCTAACATTGAGAGGAAGGAATTAAAGCTTGGTCCTAAAATTGAAGGAAGGTATTAGCAGCAGTCTAACGAGAGGAAGAGTGCAGCTTGGTCCTACGAGAGGAAGAATAGCTTGGTCCTAGCATTGAGAGGAAAGGTAAAGAAGCTTGGTCCTAACATTGGGAAAGGTAATTAAAAGCTTGGTCCTAACATTGAGAGGAAGGTAATTAAAGCTTAGTACTAACATTGCTGCATGGTGAAATGCTTTGTTGTAAATAATTCACAATTTGTCTGTGAACAAGTTGTAACAAAACACACCTGCATGGTACGCACACACACACACACTATACACACACACACACACACACACACACACACACACACACACACACACACACACACACACACACTACATGTACACCTACACACACACACTACACACACACACACACTATACATGTACACACACACACTACATGTACACACGCATGCACACACACTACACACACACATACACACACACACACTACATGTACACACACAAGCACACACACTACATGTACTCGCACACACACACACACACTACATGTACACACGCACACACAAACACTGTATCACACACACACACACACTACAAGTACACACACACACATGTACACACACACACTTCAGCACACACACACACACACACACACACACACACACACACACACACACACACACACACACACACACTACATGTACACATGCACACACACACACTACATGTACACACACACACACACTACATGTACACATGCACACACACACTACATATACATGTACACACACACTACATGTACACACACACAATACACTACATGTACTCGCACACACACACACACACTACATGTACACACGCACAACAAACACTACATATACACACACACACACACACTACAAGTACACACACACTACATGTACACGCACACACACACACACACACACACTACACACACACACACACACACACACACACACACACACACACACACACACACACACACACACACACACACACACACACACACACACACATGTACACACGCACACACACACTACATGTACACACACACACTGCACACACACACGCACACACACACACTACATGTGCACACACAGACACAATATGCACACACACTACATGTACATACGCACAAACACACTACATGTACACAAACACACACACACACGCACACACACACACTACATGACACTCACACTACACGTACACAAGGTAAAGCGCAGACACATACACGCACACAGACTCACAATCTAAAACGACAAAACACAAAACTGGCCTTAACTTCACACCAGACTGGGACAGAAGTGGTGCAGCTCAGTCTACACATACAACTGTTGAGAGGAGAACACTAGTAATTACAGGGAATAGCTCCTGAGGATCTGAGGATGAGGTGAAAACAAGGAGGGAGAGGTGAGGACTTCAATCATTTAAAAAATACAAATGATTCCCTCATTATCAGATTGGCATCAGATTGTACTGCAGGCCTATGGCCAAAATGACAGTCTATTCCCTTAATTTTGTCAGTGATCACACACACACACACACACACACACACACACACACACACACACACACACACACACACACACACACACACACACACACACACACACACACACACACACACACACACACACACACACCGTCTTCCATCCCTCCACCACATCACAGCAGTAGGTGTTTGGAAAGCCTTCAAAAGCCAGAGAGGAACAGCTGTTGGCCATCAACAGACAAGGTAACCAACCCACTGACGCTCTGAGATGAATGAAAAAACTGTCTATTCCCAGCCCAGCCTCACCCTCCTAGAGCAGAGAGAGGAGACTCTGACTCTTTCAGGAGAGGGAAACAGGTTTCTAATCACTGGAAGAAACCAACAACAAACTCTAGGACATTGTCACACAGTAGCCACTGTTTAATAGGTTCTAAGCTCAGGTGTTGGCCGTCAACAGCGGGAAACACTCTCTGAGCAGAACAAAGAACCTGCAAGTCTACTTCACAGCCAATATAGAGCATAAATTCGGAGCAGAGAGGGAGATTGAAACATAGCTTGCCTTCCAGCATTGGTATTGTGGGAAAACTACTTCAGGGTCAGGGATATGAACAGGTGTTGGCCATCACCAGATAACCTACTGACTCTCTGAGATGAATCTAGGTTGGAGTTGCAATTGCATTTCCTTGATTCCTCACGTCCTCTCTCCCTCCTTGCATCCTTCTCACAACTCATTGGATGTGAAGGTCGATGTCTGTCCCCAGACGTCTCTCCCCTGGACGCTCTCCCCTGACGTCCTCCTGGACGCCTCTCCCCTGACGCCTCTCCCCTGGACGCCTCTCCCCTAGACGTCTTCTCCAGGACGCCCTCCCCTAGACGCTTCTCCCTGATGTCTCTCCCCTGACGCCCCCAGGACATGTCTCCCCAGGACGCCTCTCCTGGACGTCTCTCCCCAGACGCCTCCCCTCCCTGGACGTCTCCTGACGTCTCTCCCAGGACGACGCCTCTCCCCAGGACGTCTCTCCCTGGACGTCTCTCCCCAGGACGTCTCTCCCCTGGACGTCCTCCTCCCTAGGACGCCTCTCCCCAGGACGTCTCCCCTGGACGCCTCCCTAGACGCCTTCTCCTGGACGTCTTCTCCCCTCCCAGGACGTTCTCCTGGACGTTTCTCCCCTGGACGTTCCTCCTGACATGTTCTCCTGGACGTCTCTCCCAGGACGTTTCTCTCCCTGGACGTCTCTCCCCAGGACGTCTCCCCTAGACGCTCTCCCCTAGATGTCCTCCCTCAGACGTCTCTCCCCAGGACGCCTCTCCCCTGGACGCCTCTCCTAGGCGCTCTCCCCTGGACGTTCTCCCCTGGACGCCTCTCCCTAGACGCCTCTCCTGGACGTTTCTCCCTGACGCCTCTCCCCTTGGACGCTCTCCTGGACGCCTCTCCCTGGACGCCTCTCCCCTGGACGTCTCCTCCCTGGACGTCTCTCCCCAGGACGTCTCTCCCCTGGACGCCTCTCCC
>NW_027006030.1:0-3462 GCF_036934945.1 Oncorhynchus masou masou | reverse complement strand
AACCAGAAGGCTGTCTAGGCATTGTAGAAGAAAAGATGCAGTAATCTGTTGACAGCGAGCTGCTTGAACGCAGTAGTATGCATGTTGTATACATGTCTTGAAATACGCCCTAGCGGTATTACTCATGTTGGGATGTTCAGTGGTGTTTGCTTTAGGAGTTGACTGATGGTTTTATACCTTGAGCAAAGGTGTTTCTCCGACTTGTGTTCAATCCCTTTTCAGTTCAATCAGATCTGCAGATTGATGTAATTTTACCAGATTAAAGGTGGAATTTGATCCCAGATTTGACCCTAGTCGGAGTCGTCTGAGTGACAGGCTGAACTTTGCTGGTGTACAACAACAGATTATAGTATAGTTCGTGATTGGCCTATCTCTCAGAGTAAAGAGGATTATGAGGTGTGTCTTGAGAAAGAGAGAATGAGATAGAGTACACTGTTCCTTTAAGAATATTTTTGGTTCAGGGCTTCTCTCTGGTCAGTGGTCAGAAGAATCTGGTGTTAAGGGCAGAGTTAGACGTGTGCCAGGTCGCTAATGGGAATAGAAAGGGTTCAGGACTAATAAACCTCTGGTTAAACATCGCCCCGCTCGCAGGGCTAGTGCTACTGAGAAACCACTGATGAACCCTGTTCTCAGAGTGTGAGTGTGGAGGACACAGACACAGGATATACACCCTGACAAAGGTATGTGACTGCTTCTCCTCTCTATGAAACTAACTTTCTGATTCTGACACCTGTTGCTACAGGAGTGGGAGGGATTTGCCTTGGAATTTCCAAGGCTGGTGATTGGATGTTCACTGGTTGCATATTTCCAGTGAACACTTACTCGTAGGATTTCAGTGGTAGGAATTGTATCACTACATATTTATTCTTGTCTTGTTTTTTGGTAAGAGAAATCTATTTGATATTGATCCCTTACTATGTGAAATATATATTGTGGCATTTCTATTAATATTGTACAAATCATCTGGAACTATTTTGGATAGCTCAGACTGAAATGAAACTAGTTTCACTGTGAGCGACTAGTGAGTCACATTTTGCCCTCAGGTGTGTATTAAAATGTAATGAACACAGCCTAGTGTGTGTGATCTGGTTACCAGATTCCATTACATTCTTCCCTAGCTTAGAAACACACACACACACCCGCACGCATGCACGCATGCACGCATGCACGCGCGCACACACACACACACACACACACACACACACACACACACACACACAGTGTGTATACATGTATGCAAAATAGTGTGCGTCAGTGTACGGATATGAGTGTGTACACCAGTGTCTGCATGCTTATGTGTGTGTGTGTGTGTGTGTGTGTGTGTGTGTGTGTGTGTGTGTGTGTGTGTGTGTGTGTGTGTGTGTGTGTGTGTGTGTGTGTGTGTGTGTGTGTGTGTGTGTGTGTGTGTGTGTGTGTGGCTGTGTCTGTGTCTGTGTGTGTGTGTGGGTGTGTGTGTGGCGCGTATGGGCTGTTTCCGCTCCACAGACTAGAGGCCATTAGGGGCTCGCTCCAGTGGCCAGCCCAGTGTGGGGAAGGCTCTCTGTTCAATACCATAGTTTATCACTGGAGACAGCACCCAGCGCCTGAGCTAAAACACACCTCCATCCACACACACACTGTCACCACCAGAGAGAGGAGGGGGGGAGGGAGGAGGGGAGGGGATGAGTGAGGGATAGGGGAGGAGGAGGAGGAATAGAGGAAACGAAAGGGAGAGTGAGTGAGAGAGAGAGAGAGAGAGAGAGAGAGAGAGAGAGAGAGAGAGATACACGATGGAGAGGAGAAGGGAAAGTGATGGAAAGATCAAGAGAGAGGAGAGAGACACTACTGAGAGAGGAGGAGTCTACTGACTACTATGTTTACAATTGAAACACGCAGAAGGCTGTCATGTTCAACTGAAACACAATGCTATACTAATACCTATACCAAACACAATGACTATCCACTGATATAATAGCCCTAATGATAATTAATATTTATAATAAAACTAATGATATCCAATACTATAATAAACACAATGACCATCCACTGCTATAATAAACACAATGAACCGACCTATAATAAACCAATGACTATACTGCTATAATAAACACAATGACCATCCACTGCTATAATAAACACAATGACCATCCACTGCTATAATAAACACAATGAGCATGCACTGCTATAATAAACATAAATCCACTGATAATAAAACCATCCACTGCTATAATAAACACAATGACCATCCAATACTATAATAAACACAATGACCAAATACTATAATAAACACTTCACTGCTATAATAAACACAATGACCATCCACTGCTATAATAAACACAATGACCATCCATTACTATAATAAACACAATGACCATCCAATACTATAATAAACACAATGACCATCCAATACTATATAATAATACCCTGCTATAATAAACACAATGACTATCATCCACTGACTATAATGCTAAACACAATGATAATCCAATGCTATAATGAACCACAATGACCATCCACTGCTATAATAAACACAATGACCTATCAATGCTATAATAAACACAATGACCATCCCAATGCATAATAAAACACAATGACCATCCAATATAATAAAACACAATGACCATGCACTGCTATAATAAACACAATGACCATCCACTGCTTTATAATAAACACAATGACCATCCAATACTATAATAATCCACAATGACAAAAATCCAATACTATAATAAACACAATGACCATGCACTGCTATAATAAACACAATGACTATCCACTGCTATAATAAACTATTATTTATCAATGCTATAATAAAACACAATGACCATCAATGCTATAATAAACTACAATGATACATGCACTGCTATAATAAACACAATGGAAATAAATCCACTGCTATAATAAACACAATGACTATCAATACTATAATAAACACAATGACCATCCAATACTATAATAAACACAATGACCATCAATACTATAATAAACACACAATGACCATGCATCCACTGCTATAATAAACACAATGACCATCAATACTATAATAAACACAATGACCACCAATGCTATAATAAACACAATGACTATCCACTGCTATAATAAACACAATGACTATCAATACTATAATAAACACAATGACCATCCAATACTATAATAAACACAATGACCATCCACTGCTATAATAAACACAATGACCTATCCAATACTATAATAAACACAATGACCATCCAATACTATAATAAAAACACAATGACCATGCAATGCACTGCCATAATAAACACCCAAATCCACTGCGAATGCTATAATAAACCATCCATTACTATAATAAACACAATGATCAACCAATACTATAACCGTCATCCACTGCTATAATAAACACAATGACCATCCAATACTATAATAAACACAATGACCATCCAATACTATAATAAACACAATGACCATCCAATACTATAATAAACACAATGACCATCCACTGCTATAATA
>NW_027006029.1:0-3462 GCF_036934945.1 Oncorhynchus masou masou | reverse complement strand
AAGTTGTAGGAATGTATGTTTTGGCTTCACGTTGTTTGCGGAACGAAGCCATACGTTTCCTGACCGGTAAAACAGATTTCTTTATTTAAATGTTCTGAGAACAGAAAATAACATTTAGCCTGTTCTGGGAATGTTAGGTTGTAGGAAGGTTGTGAGAACGTGAGAACGTTTTACTCTGATTCCTTGAACGTTTTCTTAATGTGAGAATAGACATTATAGGTTATTTGGAGGTTTTAGAATAACTTCTTTAAAACTTTCACAGAATGTTTCAATAAGACATTTAATAACATTGCTAGCTCATTTTGGGTTAACTTTTTGAAGTCCAAGCATGATTGAAAACATAGAAATTAATTTCCTTAGTCATTAATCATGCAAACACATGCATTTTTTGTGTCACTGCATCAATGAGATTTGAACCTATAATCTTATGTTCTCTATCCATGGAATTAGTCCACTGCCCCACCAGGATGGAGCGAGCATGCCATGTTTCTTTAGTCCACTGCCCCACCAGGATGGAGCTAGCATGCCATGTTTCTTTAGTCCACTGCCCCACCAGGATGGAGCCAGCATGCCATGTTTCTTTAGTCCACTGCCCCACCAGGATGGAGCCAGCATGCCATGTTTCTTTAGTCCACTGCCCCAGCAGGATGGAGCTAGCACGCCATGTTTCTTTAGTCCACTGCCCCACCAGGATGGAGCCAGCATGCCATGTTTCTTTAGTCCACTGCCCCACCAGGATGGAGCGAGCATGCCATGTTTCTTTAGTCCACTGCCCCACCAGGATGGAGCGAGCATGCCATGTTTCTTTAGTCCACTGCCCCACCAGGATGGAGCTAGCATGCCATGTTTCTTTAGTCCACTGCCCCACCAGGATGGAGCCAGCATGCCATGTTTCTTTAGTCCACTGCCCCACCAGGATGGAGCCAGCATGCCATGTTTCTTTAGTCCACTGCCCCACCAGGATGGAGCTAGCATGCCATGTTTCTTTAGTCCACTGCCCCACCAGGATGGAGCTAGCATGCCATGTTTCTTTAGTCCACTGCCCCACCAGGATGGAGCTAGCATGCCATGTTTCTTTAGTCCACTGCCCCACCAGGATGGAGCCAGCATGCCATGTTTCTTTAGTCCACTGCCTCACCAGGATGGAGCTAGCATGCCATGTTTCTTTAGTCCACTGCCCCACCAGGATGGAGCCAGCATGCCATGTTTCTTTACACATACAAAGCTGTTCATTTTGTCTATTCAAACAGACCCCATTTCAAAGGAAATAAGCACTCATTAAGATAATGTGTGGCCAATTAATGGGCGCGGCCAACACACCTGTACACACTTAACAAGAGAGGATAGAGAGAGTTTTGTTGATGCTAAGAACAGAATCTATATGTTTTTAAATAACTTTCTTAGAATGTTCTCTGAACATTACTAAAGTTTTCTTGTAGTTTTTATGGTAATTTTTCTTAATGTTCTCGGCTCAATTTGAGAACTTTACTTTAAATAGAACCATGAGGAAACCTGTAGGAAACGTTGTGCTGAAGTACTGACATTCACACAGAAGAACGTTGGTTCTTAACGTTCTCTTACTTATTTGAGAACATTCCCAATGTCAAGAACATTACCAAAATTGAAATGCAATGTAACCATGTTTGAACTTTTAGGAAACGTTCTGTTAAAGTAATGAAATACCAATACAATTATGTTTTTTTTGTCAAGTTCCTTAAATGTGTTGAGAATGTTCAAAGCCAAGCAACTATCCTGCACCATTCCCAGAAAGTTGTGGGAAGGTTGTATGCAAAATAACCATGGGACAACCACTCACTCACCAAGTTCTAGGAAACATATGGTTCTCAGAACGTTGTGCGTTAGCTGGGTACACCCCAGTAGTTAACCAGCTCTGTGTAATGGCCGTAGATTAGTTATATTACCCCAAACTACCACAAAGGGGTAGTAGGATCACACATTCCCCCATGTTTAAGAATACATTGTTGTGTGTGTTTCAGTATGCTGATAAAGTGTGTGTGTTGCTGTGTGTGTGTTTCAGTATCCTGATAAAGTGTGTGTTTCAGTATGCTGATAAAGTGTGTGTGTGTTGCTGTGTGTGTGTTTCAGTATGCTGATAAAGTGTGTGTTTCAGTATGCTGATAAAGTGTGTGTGTTGCTGTGTGTGTTTCAGTATGCTGATAAAGTGTGTGCGTTGCTGTGTGTGTTTCAGTATGCTGATAAAGTGTGTGCTGTGTTGCTTTGTGTGTGTGTTTCAGTATGCTGATAAAGTGTGTGCGTTGCTAGTGTGTGTTTCAGTATGCTGATAAAGTGTGTGTGTGTTGCTGTGTGTGTGTTTCAGTATGCTGATAGAGTGTGTGTTTCAGTATGCTGATAAAGTGTGTGTTGCTGTGTGTGTGTTTCAGTATGCTGATAAAGTGTGTGTGTTGCTGTGTGTGTTTCAGTATGCTGATAAAGTGTGTGTGTTTCAGTATGCTGATAAAGTGTGTGTGTTGTTGCTGTGTGTGGTTCAGCATGCTGATAAAGTGTGTGTGTTTCTGTATTCTGATAAAGGTGGTGTGTGTTGCTGTGTGTTTCAGTATGCTGATAAAGTGTGTGTTGCTGTGTGTGTGTTTCAGTATGCTGATAAAGTGTGTGTGTGTTGCTGTGTGTGTTTCAGTATGCTGATAAAGTGTGTGTGTTGCTGTGTGTGTGTTTCAGTATGCTGATAAAGTGTGTGTGTTGCTGTGTGTGTGTTTCAGTATGCTAATAAAGTGTGTGTGTTGCTGTGTGTGTTTCAGTATGCTGATAAAGTGTTCTGTATTCTGATAAAGTGTGTGCGTTGCTGTGTGTGTTTCAGTATGCTGATAAAGTGTGTGCGTTGCTGTGTGTGTTTCAGTATGCTGATAAAGTGTGTGTGTGTGTAGATCTTGACATCCAGTGGGGACGGTACCAGTGCGCTGTGGGACGTGGAGAGTGGTCAGCTGCTGCAGAGTTTCCACGGTCACTCTGCTGATGTCCTCACTCTGGACCTCGCCCCCTCTGAGACTGGAAACACCTTTGTCTCCGGGGTCAGTGTGTGTGTGTGTGTGTGTGTGTGTGTGTCTCCTATCTATCTATCTATCTATCTCTCTGTCCCTCCCCTAACATGTCTGTTTGTTCATTCCAGGGTTCTGATAAGAAGGCTAACGTTTGGGACTTGCGCTCAGGGCAGAACGTCCAGTCGTTTGATACCCACGACTCTGACATCAACTGTGTCAAGTAAGTAGCAGCATCCACATCAACCCTTTACACAGCCTCACTGTCTACAGATCCCCTATCCTTATAGTATCCACATAATCTCTACAGTACAGCTAACAGCATCCATCAACCCTAAACCTAACCCTTTACACAGCCTCACTGTCTACAGATCACCTATCCTTATAGTATCCACATAATCTCTACAGTACAGCTAACAGCATCCATCGACCCTAAACCTAACCCTTT
>NW_027006028.1:0-3464 GCF_036934945.1 Oncorhynchus masou masou | reverse complement strand
AGCATAATGTTTCCACCTCCATGTTTGACGGTGGGGATGGTGTGGCACTGACGGAAACATGGATCACCACAGACAACACTGCTACTCCTACTGCTCTCTCTTCGTCCGCCCACGTGTTCTCGCACACCCCGAGAGCTTCTGGTCAGCGGGGTGGTGGCACCGGGATCCTCATCTCTCCCAAGTGGTCATTCTCTCTTTCTCCCCTTACCCATCTGTCTATCGCCTCCTTTGAATTCCATGCTGTCAGTTACCAGCCCTTTCAAGCTTAACATCCTTATCATTTATCACCCTCCAGGTTCCCTCGGAGAGTTCATCAATGAGCTTGATGCCTTGATAAGCTCCTTTCCTGAGGACGGCTCACCTCTCACAGTCCTGGGCGACTTTAACCTCCCCACGTCTACCTTTGACTCATTCCTCTCTGCCTCCTTCTTTCCACTCCTCTCCTCCTTTGACCTCACCCTCTCACCTTCCCCCCCTACTCACAAGGCAGGCAATACGCTCGACCTCATCTTTACTAGATGCTGTTCTTCCACTAACCTCATTGCAACTCCCCTCCAAGTCTCCGACCACTACCTTGTATCCTTTTCCCTCTCGCTCTCATCCAACACTTCCCACACTGCCCCTACTCGGATGGTATCGCGCCGTCCCAACCTTCGCTCTCTCTCCCCCGCTACTCTCTCCTCTTCCATCCTATCATCTCTTCCCTCTGCTCATACCTTCTCCAACCTATCTCCTGATTCTGCCTCCTCAACCCTCCTCTCTTCCCTTTCTGCATCCTTTGACTCTCTATGTCCCCTATCCTCCAGGCCGGCTCGGTCCTCACCTCCCGCTCCGTGGCTCGATGACTCATTGCGAGCTCACAGAACAGTGCTCCGGGCAGCCGAGCGGAAATGGAGGAAAACTCGCCTCCCTGCAGACCTGGCATCCTTTCACTCCCTCCTCTCTACATTTTCCTCCTCTGTCTCTGCTGCTAAAGCCACTTTCTTCCACTCTAAATTCCAAGCATCTGCCTCTAACCCTAGGAAGCTCTTTGCCACCTTCTCCTCCCTCCTGAATCCTCCTCCCCCCCTCCTCCCTCTCTGCAGATGACTTCGTCAACCATTTTGAAAAGAAGGTCGACGACATCCGATCCTCGTTTGCTAAGTCAAACGACACCGCTGGTTCTGCTCACACTGCCCTACCCTGTGCTCTGACCTCTTTCTCCCCTCTCTCTCCAGATGAAATCTCGCTTCTTGTGACGGCCGGCCGCCCAACAACCTGCCCGCTTGACCCTATCCCCTCCTCTCTTCTCCAGACCATTTCCGGAGACCTTCTCCCTTACCTCACCTCGCTCATCAACTCATCCCTGACCGCTGGCTACGTCCCTTCCGTCTTCAAGAGAGCGAGAGTTGCACCCCTTCTGAAAAAACCTACACTCGATCCCTCCGATGTCAACAACTACAGACCAGTATCCCTTCTTTCTTTTCTCTCCAAAACTCTTGAACGTGCCGTCCTTGGCCAGCTCTCCCGCTATCTCTCTCAGAATGACCTTCTTGATCCAAATCAGTCAGGTTTCAAGACTAGTCATTCAACTAAGACTGCTCTTCTCTGTATCACGGAGGCGCTCGGCACTGCTAAAGCTAACTCTCTCTCCTCTGCTCTCATCCTTCTAGACCTATCGGCTGCCTTCGACACTGTGAACCATCAGATCCTCCTCTCCACCCTCTCCGAGTTGGGCATCTCCGGTGCGGCCCACGCTTGGATTGCGTCCTACCTGACAGGTCGCTCCTACCAGGTGGCGTGGCGAGAATCTGTCTCCTCGCCACGCGCTCTCACCACTGGTGTCCCCCAGGGCTCTGTTCTAGGCCCTCTCCTATTCTCGCTATACACCAAGTCACTTGGCTCTGTCATAACCTCACATGGTCTCTCCTATCATTGCTATGCAGACGACACACAATTAATCTTCTCCTTCCCCTTCTGATGACCAGGTGGCGAATCGCATCTCTGCATGTCTGGCAGACATATCAGTGTGGATGACGGATCACCACCTCAAGCTGAACCTCGGCAAGACGGAGCTGCTCTTCCTCCCGGGGAAGGACTGCCCGTTCCATGATCTCGCCATCACGGTTGACAACTCCATTGTTTCCTCCTCCCAGAGCGCTAAGAACCTTGGCGTGATCCTGGACAACACCCTGTCGTTCTCAACTAACATCAAGGTGGTGGCCCGTTCCTGTAGGTTCATGCTCTACAACATCCGCAGAGTACGCCCCTGCCTCACACAGGAAGCGGCGCAGGTCCTAATCCAGGCACTTGTCATCTCCCGTCTGGATTACTGCAACTCGCTGTTGGCTGGGCTCCCTGCCTGTGCCATTAAACCCCTACAACTCATCCAGAACGCCGCAGCCCGTCTGGTGTTCAACCTTCCCAAGTTCTCTCACGTCACCCCGCTCCTCCGCTCTCTCCACTGGCTTCCAGTTGAAGCTCGCATCCGCTACAAGACCATGGTGCTTGCCTACGTAGCTGTGAGGGGAACGGCACCGCAGTACCTCCAGGCTCTGATCAGGCCCTACACCCAAACAAGGGCACTGCGTTCATCCACCTCTGGCCTGCTCGCCTCCCTACCACTGAGGAAGTACAGTTCCCGTTCAGCCCAGTCAAAACTGTTTGCTGCTCTGGCCCCCCAATGGTGGAACAAACTCCCTCACGACGCCAGGACAGCGGAGTCAATCACCACCTTCCGGAGACACCTGAAACCCCACCTCTTCAAGGAATACCTAGGATAGGATAAAGCAATCCTTCTCACCCCCCTTAAATGATTTAGATGCACTATTGTAAAGTGGCTGTTCCACTGATGTCAGAAGGTGAATTCACCAATTTGTAAGTCGCTCTGGATAAGAGCGTCTGCTAAATGACTTAAATGTAAATGTAAATGTGTTCTTGGGGTCATAGGCAGCATTCCTCCTCCTCCAAACAGTGCGAGTTGAGTTGGTGCCAAATCATTCAGATGTTCATTGGCAATCTTCAGACGGGCATGTACAGTGCCTTGCGAAAGTATTTGGCCCCCTTGAACTTTGCGACCTTTTGCCACATTTCAGGCTTCAAACATAAAGATATAAAACTGAATTTTTTTGTGAAGAATCAACAACAAGTGGGACACAATCATGAAGTGGAACGACATTTATTGGATATTTCAAACTTTTTTAACAAATCAAAAACTGAAAAATTGGGCGTGCAAAATTATTCAGCCCCCTTAAGTTAATACTTTGTAGCGCCACCTTTTGCTGCGATTACAGCTGTAAGTCGCTTGGGGTATGTCTCTATCAGTTTTGCACATTGAGAGACTGAAATTTTTTCCCATTCCTCCTTGCAAAACAGCTCGAGCTCAGTGAGGTTGGATGGAGAGCATTTGTGAACAGCAGTTTTCAGTTCTTTCCACAGATTCTCGATTGGATTCATTTGCTGTATTGGACTTGTTAATGTGTGAA
>NW_027006027.1:0-3464 GCF_036934945.1 Oncorhynchus masou masou | reverse complement strand
AGAGGACGGACACACGGTAGAATGGGGTCACACACGGTAGATATGTGGTTACTGAGAGGACGGACACACGGTAGATATGTGGCCACTGAGAGGACGGACACACACGGTAGATATGTAGTTACTGAGAGGACGGACACACGGTAGATATGTGGTTACTGAGAGGACGGACACACACGGTAGATATGTGGTTACTGAGAGGACGGACACACGGTAGATATGTGGTTACTGAGAGGACGGACACACGGTAGATATGTGGTTACTGAGAGGACGGACACACGGTAGATATGTGGTTACTGAGAGGACGGACACACGGTAGATATGTGGTTACTGAGAGGACGGACACACGGTAGATATGTGGTTACTGAGAGGACGGACACACACGGTAGATATGTGGTTACTGAGAGGACGGACACACGGTAGATATGTGGTTACTGAGAGGACGGACACACGGTAGATATGTGGTTACTGAGAGGACGGACACACGGTAGATATGTGGTTACTGAGAGGACTGACACACGGTAGATATGTGGTTACTGAGAGGACGGACACACACGGTAGATATGTGGTTACTGAGAGGACGGACACACGGTAGATATGTGGTTACTGAGAGGACGGACACACACGGTAGATATGTGGTTACTGAGAGGACGGACACACGGTAGATATGTGGTTACTGAGAGGACGGACACACGGTAGATATGTGGTTACTGAGAGGACGGACACACGGTAGATATGTGGTTACTGAGAGGACGGACACACGGTAGATATGTGGTTACTGAGAGGACGGACACACGGTAGATATGTGGTTACTGAGAGGACGGACACACACGGTAGATATGTGGTTACTGAGAGGACGGACACACGGTAGATATGTGGTTACTGAGAGGACGGACACACGGTAGATATGTGGTTACTGAGAGGACGGACACACACGGTAGATATGTGGTTACTGAGAGGACGGACACACGGTAGATATGTGGTTACTGAGAGGACGGACACACGGTAGATATGTGGTTACTGAGAGGACGGACACACGGTAGATATGTGGTTACTGAGAGGACGGACACACGGTAGATATGTGGTTACTGAGAGGACGGACACACGGTAGATATGTGGTTACTGAGAGGACGGACACACGGTAGATATGTGGTTACTGAGAGGACGGACACGGTAGATATGTGGTTACTGAGAGGACGGACACACACGGTAGATATGTGGTTACTGAGAGGACGGACACACACGGTAGATATGTGGTTACTGAGAGGACGGACACACGGTAGATATGTGGTTACTGAGAGGACGGACACACGGTAGATATGTGGTTACTGAGAGGACGGACACACACGGTAGATATGTGGTTACTGAGAGGACGGACACACGGTAGATATGTGGTTACTGAGAGGACGGACACACGGTAGATATGTGGTTACTGAGAGGACGGACCACACGGTAGATATGTGGTTACTGAGAGGACGGACACACGGTAGATATGTGGTTACTGAGAGGAATGACGGTAGATATGTGGTTACTGAGAGGGACGGACACGGTAGATATGTGGTTACTGAGAGGGGCGGACCTACGGTAGAATATGTGGTTACTGAGAGGGCCGGACACACGGTAGATATGTGGTTACTGAGAGGAGTTGTGACTGACACCACGGTAAATATGTGGTTACTGAAGGACGGACACACACGGTAGATATGTGGTTACTGAGAGGACGGACACACACGGTAGATATGTGGTTACTGAGAGGACGGACACACGGTAGATATGTGGTTACTGAGAGGACGGACACACAGTAGATATGTGGTTACTGAGAGGACGGACACACGGTAGAATATGTGGTTACTGAGAGGACGGACACACGGTAGATATGTGGTTACTGAGAGGGCGGACACACACGGTAGATATGTGGTTACTGAGAGGACGGACACACACGGTAGATATGTGGTTACTGAGAGGACGGACACACGGTAGATATGTGGTTACTGAGAGGACGAACACACACTGTAGATATGTGGTTACTGAGAGGACGGACACACGGTAGATATGTGGTTACTGAGAGGACGGACACACCGGTAGATATGTGGTTACTGAGAGGACGAACACACACGGTAGATATGTGGTTACTGAGAGGACGGACACACGGTAGATATGTGGTTACTGAGAGGACGGACACACGGTAGATATGTGGTTACTGAGAGGACGGACACACACGGTAGATATGTGGTTACTGAGAGGACGGACACACACGGTAGATATGTGGTTACTGAGAGGACGGACACACACGGTAGATATGTGGTTACTGAGAGGACGGACACACACGGTAGATATGTGGTTACTGAGAGGACGGACACACACGGTAGATATGTGGTTACTGAGAGGACGGACACACACGGTAGATATGTGGTTACTGAGAGGACGGACACACACGGTAGATATGTGGTTACTGAGAGGACGGACACACACGGTAGATATGTGGTTACTGAGAGGACGGACACACACATTAGATATGTGGTTACTGAGGAGGACGGACACACACGGTGAATATGTGGTTACTGAGAGGACGGACACACACGGTAGATATGTGGTTACTGAGAGGACGGACACACACACGGTAGATATGTGGTTACTGAGAGGACGGACACACACGGTAGATGTGGTTACTGAGAGGACGGACACACGGAAGATATGTGGTTACTGAGAGGACGGACACACACAGTAGATGTGGTTACGAGGAAGGGGGACGGACACACGGTAGATATGTGGTTACTGAGAGGACGGACACACACGGTAGATATGTGGTTACTGAGAGGACGGACACACACGGTAGATATGTGGTTACTGAGAGGAGCGGACACACACGGTAGATATGTGGTTACTGAAGGGCCGGACACACACGGTGATATGTAGTTACTGAAGGAGCGGTTACCTACGGTAGATATGTGGTTACTGAGAGGAGGACACACGGTAGATATGTGGTTACTGAGAGGACGGACACACGGTAGATATGTGGTTACTGAGAGGACGGACACACGGTAGATATGTGGTTACTGAGAGGACGGACACACGGTAGATATGTGGTTACTGAGAGGACTGACACACGGTAGATATGTGGTTACTGAGAGGACGGACACACGGTAGATATGTGGTTACTGAGAGGACGGACACACACACGGTAGATATGTGGTTACTGAGAGGACAGGACACACGGTAGATATGTGGTTACTGAGAGGACGGACACACACGGTAGATATGTGGTTACTGAGAGGACGGACACACGGTAGATATGTGGTTACTGAGAGGACGGACACACGGTAGATACGTGGTTACTGAGATAATGACACGGTAGATATGTGGTTACTGAGAGGACGGACACACACACGGTAGATAAGGTGGTTACTGAGAGGACGGACACACGGTAGATATGTGGTTACTGAGAGGACGAACACACGGTAGATATG
>NW_027006026.1:0-3467 GCF_036934945.1 Oncorhynchus masou masou | reverse complement strand
AGTCCCTCTAGTCATATACACAATCAGATTCAAAACAGTTTACTCTCCCTCATATCACACTCTCCTCTTTGGTCCTCCTCTCTAACTTTCCTCCCATTGATTCACTCTTTTCTCTCTCTCTCCATCCTTCTTTCTCTCTCCCTACTCTCTGCATCTTTCTCATTCACTACCCTTTTAACAGGCTCTCTCTTTCTCTCTCTTTCGCTATATATTTCTAGTAATATTTCTATATTTTTTCTAGTTCTCTCTCTATATCTCTTTATATTTCTGGTTGTCTCTCTCTATCTCTATATTTTTCTCGTTGTCTCTCTGTATTTCTCAATATTTTTCTCATCTCTATATATTTCTAGTTGTCTCTCTCTACATCTCTATGTATTTCTAGTTGTCTCTCTATCTCTATATTTTTCTAGTTGTCTCTCTCTATATCTCTATATATTTCTAGTTGTCTCTCTCTATATCTCTCTATATTTCTAGTTGTCTCTCTTTATTTCTATATATATATTTCTAGTTGTCTATCTCTATATCTCTTATATTTCTAGGTGTCTCTCTTTATTTCTATATATATTTCTAGTTGTCTCTCTCTATATCTCTATATATTTCTAGTTGTCTCTCTCTATATCTCTATATATTTCTAGTTGTCCCTTTCTCTAAATGTCCATACATTTCTAGTTGTCTCTCTTTATATGTATATATATTTCTAGTTGTCTCTCTCTATATTTATATATATTTCTAGTTGTCTCTCTCTATATCTCTATATATTTCTAGTTGTCCCTTTCTCTACATGTCCATACATTTCTAGTTGTCTCTCTTTATATGTATATATATTTCTAGTTGTCTCTCTCTATATTTATATATATTTCTAGTTGAATCTCTCTATATCTCTATATATTTCTAGTTGTCCCTTTCTCTATATCTCTATACAATTCTAGTTGTCTCTCTCTATATTTCTATATATTTCTAGTTGTCTCTCTTTATATTTCTATATATTTCTAATTGTCTCTCTTTATATCTCTATATATTTCTAGTTGTCTCTCTCTATATTTATATATATTTCTAGTGGTCTCTCTTTATATCTATCTATCTATCTATCTATCTATCTATCTATCTATCTATCTATCTATCTATCTATCTATCTATCTATCTATCTATCTATCTATCTATCTATCTATCTATCTATCTATCTATCTATCTATCTATCTATCTATCTATCTATCTATCTCTCTCTCTCTATATATATATATATATGTATATGTATATATATATATATATATATTCTTCTAGTTGTCTCTCTCTCTATCTCTATATTTTTCTAGTTGTCTCTCTGCATCTCTATCGCTTTATAATTCAATTCAATTCAAGAGCTTTATTGGCATGGGAAACATGTGTTAACATTGCCAAAGCAAGTGAGGTAGATAATATATAAAGTGAATATATAAAGTGATATATTATCTATATAAAGTCTCTCTCTCTCTCTCTCTCTCTCTCTCTCTATATATATATATATATATATATATATATATTTGCGAAAGTATTCGGTCCCCTTGAACTTTGCGACCTTTTGCCACATTTCAGGCTTCAAACATAAAGATATAAAACTGTATTTTTTTGTGAAGAATCATCAACAAGTGGATTCTACACTGAGAGTACAACATATATTATCTACCTCACTTGCTTTGGCAATGTTAACACATGTTTCCCATGCCAATAAAGCCCTTGAATTGAATTGAATTGATACAGAGGGAGAGATACAGAGAGAGATGTAGAGAGAGAGAGATGTAGAGAGATACAAAAAATATAGCGACAGAGAGGGAGACAACTAGAAAATATAGTGGTGGAGAGAGAGAGACAATTAGAAATATAGAGAGATATAGAGAGAGACAACAAGAAAAATATAGAGAGAGAGACAACTAGAAATATAGAGAGATATATAGAGAGACAACTAGAAAAATATATATAGAGAGAGAACTAGAAACATAAAGAGATATAGAGAGAGACAACTAGAATATAGCGATATTGAGACAACTAGAGAAAAATAGCAATGGCGAGAGAGACAATGGAGAGAGAGACAATATATATATATATATATATATATATATATATATATATATATATATATATATACAGTGCCTTGCGAAAGTATTCGGCCCCCTTGAACTTTGCAACCTTTTGCCACATTTCAGGCTTCAAACATAAAGATATAAAACTGTATTTTTTTGTGAAGAATCAACAAGTGTGACACAATCATGAAGTGAAACGACATTTATTGGATATTTCAAACTTTTTTAGCAAATCAAAAACTGAAAAATTGGGTGTGCAAAATTATTCAGCCCCTTTACTTTCAGTGCAGCAAACTCTCTCCAGAAGTTCAGTGAGAATCTCTGAATGATCCAATGTTGACCTAAATGACTAATGATGGTAAATACAATCCACCTGTGTGTAATCAAGTCTCCGTATAAATGCACCTGGACTGTGATAGTCTCAGAGGTCCGTTAAAAGCGCAGAGAGCATCATGAAGAACAAGGAACACGCCTGGCAGGTCCGAGATACTGTTGTGAAGAAGTTTAAAGCCGGAATTGGATACAAAAAGATTTCCCAAGCTTTAAACATCCCAAGGAGCACTGTGCAAGCGATAATATTGAAATGGAAGGAATATCAGACCACTGCAAATCTACCAAGACCTGGCCGTCCCTCTAAACTTTCAGCTCATACAAGGTGAAGACTGATCAGAGATGCAGCCAAGAGGCCCATGATCACTCTGGATGAACTGCAGAGATCTACAACTGAGGTGGGAGACTGTCCATAGGACAACAATCAGTCGTATATTGCACAAATCTGGCCTTTATGGAAGAGTGGCAAGAAGAAAGCCATTTCTTAAAGATATCCATAAAAAGTGTTGTTTAAAGTTTGCCACAAGCCACCTGGGAGACACACCAAACATGTGGAAGAAGGTGCTCTGGTCAGATGAAACCAAAATTGAACTTTTTGGCAACAATGCAAAACGTTATGTTTGGCGTAAAAGCAACACAGCTCATCACCCTGAACACACCATACCCACTGTCAAACATGGTGGTGGCAGCATCATGGTTTGGGCCTGCTTTTCTTCAGCAGGGACAGGGAAGATGGTTAAAATTGATGGGAAGATGGATGGAGCCAAATACAGGACCATTCTGGAAGAAAACCTGATGGAGTCTGCAAAAGACCTGAGACTGAGAGGGAGATTTGTTTTCCAACAAGACAATGATCCAAAACATAAAGCAAAATCTACAATGGAATGGTTGAAAAATAAACATATCCAGGTGTTAGAATGGCCAAGTCAAAATCCAGACCTGAATCCAATCGAGAATCTGTGGAAAGAACTGAAAACTGCTGTTCACAAATGCTCTCTATCCAACCTCACTGAGCTTGAGCTGTTTTGAAAGGAGGAATGGGAAAAAATGTCAGTCTCTCGATGTGCAAAACTGATAGAG
>NW_027006025.1:0-3470 GCF_036934945.1 Oncorhynchus masou masou | reverse complement strand
TAAACCCCCCTGATGTAGAGAATGGCTAAATTACTCCTTCATATTTAAATCCCCCCTGACGTAGAGAATGGCTAAATTACTCCTTCATATTTAAATCCCCCTGATGTAGAGAATGGCTAAATTACTCCTTCATATTTAAATCCCCCCTGACCTAGAGAATGGCTAAATTACTCCTTCATATTTAAATCCCCCTGATGTAGAGAATAGCTAAATTACTCCTTCATATTTAAACCCCCCCCTGACATAAAAAACAAACAGATCATCGATCTCTTTTTTTTTAGGGGAAATTACCAGAAGGTGGAAAGACATCACAAAAGTATTTCCTGTCATGTCAGGGACGTTTCCTGCCAGGGAGATGGGTGTGTCCCTGACCAGGCAGTGTGGTCTAACACCCCTAGACTGGACGTATATATCGGAGATAGACTGTAACTCTTGGCACTGATTTTTACAACAGTTGTCTTTTGTATTGCAGTTGCATTTGCATCTTTTCAATATGTCCATTGGATCACATGATCATTTTAGAAAAATATAAATCAGGAGGAGAAAAAAGAAGAAGAAAAAATGCATTACAAAAATATACTAAATGTTCTACTTCCACGTGACAACTTTACGCAATATTAGTATGGACGGACTGGTATTGAACATATCGGGAATCCTCCTTCCGATATGAAGCAATCCACGAACACAAGGTCTTTTTAAAAAGAAATCTTTCAAAACACACGTGTTTTAGGACTTCAGAATGATGATTTACGGTGGCACGCCCTGTTATTAAGAGTTGACTCGAGTGTTTCTCCCGAGAGAGAGAACGGTTCGATCCCAAGCCACCAACTACAGCATATGGCAGTGGTGGTGTCCGTTGTCCACCAGGGGGCAGGACAGTACCGGAGATGCATCCAGTTGACCACCAGGGGGCAGGACAGTACCGGAGATGTATCCAGTTGACCACTAGGGGGCAGGACAGTAAGGGAGAAGTATCCAGTTGACCACTAGGGGGCAGGACAGTATGGGAGAAGTATCCAGTTGACCACCAGGGGGCAGGACAGTACGGGAGAAGTATCCAGTTGTCCACCAGGGGGCAGGACAGTACCGGAGATGCATCCAGTTGACCACTAGAGGGCAGGACAGTACGGGAGAAGTATCCAGTTGTCCACCAGGGGGCAGGACAGTATGGGAGAAGTATCCAGTTGACCACTAGAGGGCAGGACAGTACGGGAGAAGTATCCAGTTGACCACTAGAGGGCAGGACAGTACGGGAGAAGTATCCAGTTGTCCACCAGGGGGCAGGACAGTACCGGAGAGTACCAGATCCTTGGTCGTCTGTCTGTCCTGATCAGAAGGGTGGTAGTTGGGCCAGATGCGTCCTCTGAGAGAGAGAGAGAGAGAGAGAGAGAGAGAGAGAGAGAGAGAGAGGGAGAGAGAGAGAGAGAGACAGAGAGAGAGACAGAGAGAGAGAGAGACAGAGAGAGAGAGAGAGAGAGAGAGGGAGAGAGAGAGAGAGAGAGAGAGAGAGACAGAGAGAGAGAGAGAGAGAGAGAGAGGAGAGAGAGAGAGAGAGGGAGAGAGAGAGAGAGATGACTGATTATTATCAGATAGATGACCAGACACTACGTTTTTCACACAGATACTGTTTGTGGTCGTCGCTGCGATAGCTTATCCTTGACAAGGACCGACGAGTTGCGCATTCCCAAACTGAACTGTTGTAATACCGACATGTTTCAAGCAGACCACCATAGTCCTGTGCCCAAGAAAGCGAAGGTAACCGGCCTAAGTGACTTCCGCCCCGCAGCACTCACGTCCGTAGCCATGAAGTGCTTTGAAAGGCTGGTCATGGGTCACATCATTACCGTCATCCCGGAAACTCTAGACCCACTTCAATTCGCACACCGCCCCAACAGATCCACAGATGTCACAATCTCAGTCGCACTCCACACTGCCCTTTCCCACCTGGACAAAAATAACACCTATGTAAGAATGCTGTTCATTGACTGTAGTTCAGCGTTCAACACCATAGTGCCCTCAAAGCTCATCACTAAGCTACGGACCCTGGGACTAAACATCCTGGACTTCCTGGCGGACCGCCCCCAGGTGGTAAGGGTAGGTAACAACACATCTGCCACGCTGATCCTCAACACAGGGGCCCCCCAGGGGTGCGTGCTCAGTCCCGTCCTGTTCTCCCTGTTCACCCACGACTGCATGGCCAGGCACGACTCCAACACCATCCTTAAGGTTGCAGACAATGCAACAGTGGAAGGCACCAGCCCTGTATCATCCCAGCCCTATATCATCCCCATACCTGCATCATCCCAGCCCTGTATCATCCCAGCCCTATATCATCCCAGCCCGTTATCATCCCAGCCCTGTATCATCCCAGCCCTATATCATCCCAGCCCTGTATCATCCCAGCCCTGTATCATCCCAGCCCTGTATCATCCCAGCCCTATATCATCCCAGCCCTATATCATCCCAGCCCGTTATCATCCCAGCCCTGTATCATCCCCATACCTGTATCATCTCAGCCCTGTATCATCCCCATACCTGTATCATCCAGCCCTATATCATCCCCATACCTGTATCATCCCAGCCCGTTATCATCCCAGCCCTATATCATCCCCATACCTGTATCATCCCAGCCCGTTATCATCCCAGCCCTATATCATCCCAGCCCTGTATCATTCCAGCCCTGTATCATCCCAGCCCTGTATCATCCCAGCCCTGTATCATCCCCATACCTGTATCATCCCAGCCCTGTATCATCCCAGCCCTGTATCATCCCAGCCCTGTATCATCCCCATACCTGTATCATCCCAGCCCTGTATCATCCCAGCCCTGTATCATCCCAGCCCTATATCATCCCCATCCCTGTATCATCCCAGCCCTGTATCATCCCCATACCTGTATCATCCCAGCTCTGTATCATCCCAGCCCTGTATCATCCCAGCCCTATATCATCCCCAGCCCTGTATCATCCCAGCCCTGTATCATCCCAGCCCTGTATCATCCCCATACCTGTATCATCCCAGCCCTGTATCATCCCAGCCCTGTATCATCCCAGCCCTGTATCATCCCAGCCCTGTATCATCCCCATACCTGTCATCCCAGCCCTGTATCATCCCTAGCCCTATATCATCCCAGCCCTGTATCATCCCAGCCCTGTATCATCCCAGCCCGTTATCATCCCAGCCCTGTATCATCCCAGCCCTGTATCATCCCCATACCTGTATCATCCCAGCCCTGTATCATCCCCATACCTGTATCATCCCAGCCCTGTATCATCCCAGCCCTGTATCATCCCAGCCCTGTATCATCCCAGCCCTGTATCATCCCCATACCTGTATCATCCCAGCCCTGTATCATCCCTAGCCCTATATCATCCCAGCCCTGTATCATCCCAGCCCTGTATCATCCCAGCCCGTTATCATCCCAGCCCTGTATCATCCCAGCCCTGTATCATCCCCATGCCCTGTATCATC
>NW_027006024.1:0-3470 GCF_036934945.1 Oncorhynchus masou masou | reverse complement strand
AGAGACCATGTTACAACAGAGACCATGTAACAACAGAGACCATGTAACAACAGAGACCATGTTACAACAGAGACCATGTAACAACAGAGACCATGTAACAACAGAGACCATGTTACAACAGAGACCATGTAACAACAGAGACCATGTAACAACAGAGACCATGTTACAACAGAGACCATGTAACAACAGAGACCATGTAACAACAGAGACCATGTAACAACAGAGACCATGTTACAACAGAGACCATGTAACAACAGAGACCATGTAACAACAGAGACCATGTAACAACAGAGACCATGTTACAACAGAGACCATGTAACAACAGAGACCATGTAACAACAGAGACCATGTAACAACAGAGACCATGTAACAACAGAGACCATGTAACAACAGAGACCATGTTACAACAGAGACCATGTTACAACAGAGACCATGTAACAACAGAGACCATGGTAACAACAGAGACCATGTAACAACAGAGACCATGTTACAACAGAGACCATGTAACAACAGAGACCATGTAACAACAGAGACCATGTAACAACAGAGACCATGTAACAACAGAGACCATGTTAACAACAGAGACCATGTAACAACAGAGACCATGTAACAACAGAGACCATGTAACAACAGAGACCATGTAACAACAGAGACCATGTAACAACAGAGACCATGTAACAACAGAGACCATGTAACAACAGAGACCATGTATACAACAGAGACCATGTAACAACAGAGACCATGTTACAACAGAGACCATGTAACAACAGAGACCATGTAACAACAGAGACCATGTAACAACAGAGACCATGTTACAACAGAGACCATGTAACAACAGAGACCATGGTAACAACAGAGACCATGTAACAACAGAGACCATGTTACAACAGAGACCATGTAACAACAGAGACCATGTAACAACAGAGACCATGTAACAACAGAGACCATGTAACAACAGAGACCATGTAACAACAGAGACCATGTAACAACAGAGACCATGTTACAACAGAGACCATGTTACAACAGAGACCATGTTACAACAGAGACCATGTAACAACAGAGACCATGTAACAACAGAGACCATGTAACAACAGAGACCATGTTACAACAGAGACCATGTAACAACAGAGACCATGTTACAACAGAGACCATGTAACAACAGAGACCATGTAACAACAGAGACCATGTAACAACAGAGACCATGTTAACAACAGAGACCATGTAACAACAGAGACCATGTACAGAGACCATGCAACAGAGACCATGTTACAACAGAGACCATGTTACAACAGAGACCATGTTACAACAGAGACCATGTAACAACAGAGACCATGTTACAACAGAGACCATGTAACAACAGAGACCATGTAACAACAGAGACCATGTTACAACAGAGACCATGTAACAACAGAGACCATGTTACAACAGAGACCATGTAACAACAGAGACCATGTTACAACAGAGACCATGTTACAACAGAGACCATGTTACAACAGAGACCATGTTACAACAGAGACCATGTAACAACAGAGACCATGTAACAACAGAGACCATGTTACAACAGAGACCATGTAACAACAGAGACCATGTTACAACAGAGACCATGTAACAACAGAGACCATGTAACAACAGAGACCATGTAACAACAGAGACCATGTAACAACAGAGACCATGTAACAACAGAGACCATGTTACAACAGAGACCATGTTACAACAGAGACCATGTAACAACAGAGACCATGTAACAACAGAGACCATGTTACAACAGAGACCATGTAACAACAGAGACCATGTTACAACAGAGACCATGTTACAACAGAGACCATGTTACAACAGAGACCATGTAACAACAGAGACCATGTTACAACAGAGACCATGTAACAACAGAGACCATGTTACAACAGAGACCATGTTACAACAGAGACCATGTTACAACAGAGACCATGTAACAACAGAGACCATGTAACAACAGAGACCATGTTACAACAGAGACCATGTTACAACAGAGACCATGTTACAACAGAGACCATGTAACAACAGAGACCATGTTACAACAGAGACCATGTTACAACAGAGACCATGTTACAACAGAGACCATGTTACAACAGAGACCATGTTACAACAGAGACCATGTTACAACAGAGACCATGTTACAACAGAGACCATGTTACAACAGAGACCATGTTACAACAGAGACCATGTTACAACAGAGACCATGTAACAACAGAGACCATGTAACAACAGAGACCATGTTACAACAGAGACCATGTTACAACAGAGACCATGTTACAACAGAGACCATGTAACAACAGAGACCATGTAACAACAGAGACCATGTTACAACAGAGACCATGTTACAACAGAGACCATGTTACAACAGAGACCATGTTACAACAGAGACCATGTAACAACAGAGACCATGTAACAACAGAGACCATAGTAACAACAGAGACCATGTTACAACAGAGACCATGTAACAACAGAGACCATGTTACAACAGAGACCATGTAACAACAGAGACCATGTAACAACAGAGACCATGTAACAACAGAGACCATGTTACAACAGAGACCATGTTACAACAGAGACCATGTTAACAACAGAGACCATGTAACAACAGAGACCATGTAACAACAGAGACCATGTAACAACAGAGACCATGTTACAACAGAGACCATGTTACAACAGAGACCATGTTACAACAGAGACCATGTAACAACAGAGACCATGTTACAACAGAGACCATGTTACAACAGAGACCATGTTACAACAGAGACCATGTTACAACAGAGACCATGTTACAACAGAGACCATGTAACAACAGAGACCATGTAACAACAGAGACCATGTAACAACAGAGACCATGTTACAACAGAGACCATGTTACAACAGAGACCATGTTACAACAGAGACCATGTAACAACAGAGACCATGTAACAACAGAGACCATGTTACAACAGAGACCATGTTACAACAGAGACCATGTTACAACAGAGACCATGTTACAACAGAGACCATGTAACAACAGAGACCATGTAACAACAGAGACCATGTTACAACAGAGACCATGTTACAACAGAGACCATGTTACAACAGAGACCATGTTACAACAGAGACCATGTTACAACAGAGACCATGTTACAACAGAGACCATGTAACAACAGAGACCATGTTACAACAGAGACCATGTTACAACAGAGACCATGTTACAACAGAGACCATGTAACAACAGAGACCATGTAACAACAGAGACCATGTAACAACAGAGACCATGTTACAACAGAGACCATGTAACAACAGAGACCATGTTACAACAGAGACCATGTTACAACAGAGACCATGTAACAACAGAGACCATGTAACAACAGAGACCATGTTACAACAGAGACCATGTATACAACAGAGACCATGTAACAACAGAGACCATGTAACAACAGAGACCATGTTACAACAGAGACCATGTTGCAACA
>NW_027006023.1:0-3473 GCF_036934945.1 Oncorhynchus masou masou | reverse complement strand
TTATACTGACCTGTCTAGTAGGTTATACTGACCTGTCTAATAGGTTATACTGACCTGTCTAGTAGGATATACTTGACCCTCTGTCTGAGTAGGTTATACTGACCTGTCTAGTAGGTTATACTGACCTGTCTAGTAGGTTATACTGACCTGTCTAGTAGGTTATACTGACCTGTCTAGTAGGTTATACTGACCTGTCTAGTAGGTTATACTGACCTGTCTAGTAGGTTATACTGACCTGTCTAGTAGGTTATACTGACCTGTCTAGTAGGTTATACTGACCTGTCTAGTAGGTTATACTGACCCCCTGTCTAGTAGGTTATACTGACCTGTCTAGTAGGTTATACTGACCTGTCTAGTAGGTTATACTGACCTGTCTAGTAGGTTATACTGACCTCCTGTCTAGTAGGTTATACTGACCTGTCTAGTAGGTTATACTGACCTGTCTAGTAGGTTATACTGACCTGTCTAGTAGGTTATACTGACCTCCTGTCTAGTAGGTTATACTGACCTCCTGTCTAGTAGGTTATACTGACCTGTCTAGTAGGTTATACTGACCTGTCTAGTAGGTTATACTGACCTGTCTAGTAGGTTATACTGACCTCCCTGTCTAGTAGGTTATACTGACCTGTCTAGTAGGTTATACTGACCTGTCTAGTAGGTTATACTGACCTGTCTAGTAGGTTATACTGACCTGTCTAGTAGGTTATACTGACCTGTCTAGTAGGTTATACTGACCTGTCTAGTAGGTTATACTGACCTGTCTAGTAGGTTATACTGACCTGTCTAGTAGGTTATACTGACCTGTCTAGTAGGTTATACTGACCTGTCTAGTAGGTTATACTGACCCTGTCTAGTAGGTTATACTGACCTGTCTAGTAGGTTATACTGACCTGTCTAGTAGGTTATACTGACCTGTCTAGTAGGTTATACTGACCTGTCTAGTAGGTTATACTGACCTGTCTAGTAGGTTATACTGACCTGTCTAGTAGGTTATACTGACCTGTCTAGTAGGTTATACTGACCTGTCTAGTAGGTTATACTGACCTCCCTGTCTAGTAGGTTATACTGACCTGTCTAGTAGGTTATACTGACCTGTCTAGTAGGTTATACTGACCTGTCTAGTAGGTTATACTGACCTCCTGTCTAGTAGGTTATACTGACCTGTCTAGTAGGTTATACTGACCTGTCTAGTAGGTTATACTGACCTGTCTAGTAGGTTATACTGACCTCCCTGTCTAGTAGGTTATACTGACCTGTCTAGTAGGTTATACTGACCTGTCTAGTAGGTTATACTGACCTGTCTAGTAGGTTATACTGACCTGTCTAGTAGGTTATACTGACCTGTCTAGTAGGTTATACTGACCTGTCTAGTAGGTTATACTGACCTCCCTGTCTAGTAGGTTATACTGACCTGTCTAGTAGGTTATACTGACCTGTCTAGTAGGTTATACTGACCTGTCTAGTAGGTTATACTGACCTGTCTAGTAGGTTATACTGACCTGTCTAGTAGGTTATACTGACCTGTCTAGTAGGTTATACTGACCTGTCTAGTAGGTTATACTGACCTGTCTAGTAGGTTATACTGACCTGTCTAGTAGGTTATACTGACCTGTCTAGTAGGTTATACTGACCTGTCTAGTAGGTTATACTGACCTGTCTAGTAGGTTATACTGACCTGTCTAGTAGGTTATACTGACCTGTCTAGTAGGTTATACTGACCTGTCTAGTAGGTTATACTGACCTGTCTAGTAGGTTATACTGACCTGTCTAGTAGGTTATACTGACCTGTCTAGTAGGTTATACTGACCTGTCTAGTAGGTTATACTGACCTGTCTAGTAGGTTATACTGACCTGTCTAGTAGGTTATACTGACCTGTCTAGTAGGTTATACTGACCTGTCTAGTAGGTTATACTGACCTGTCTAGTAGGTTATACTGACCTGTCTAGTAGGTTATACTGACCTGTCTAGTAGGTTATACTGACCTGTCTAGTAGGTTATACTGACCTGTCTAGTAGGTTATACTGACCTGTCTAGTAGGTTATACTGACCTGTCTAGTAGGTTATACTGACCTGTCTAGTAGGTTATACTGACCTGTCTAGTAGGTTATACTGACCTCCTGTCTAGTAGGTTATACTGACCTGTCTAGTAGGTTATACTGACCTGTCTAGTAGGTTATACTGACCTGTCTAGTAGGTTATACTGACCTCCCTGTCTAGTAGGTTATACTGACCTGTCTAGTAGGTTATACTGACCTGTCTAGTAGGTTATACTGACCTGTCTAGTAGGTTATACTGACCTGTCTAGTAGGTTATACTGACCTGTCTAGTAGGTTATACTGACCTGTCTAGTAGGTTATACTGACCTGTCTAGTAGGTTATACTGACCTGTCTAGTAGGTTATACTGACCTGTCTAGTAGGTTATACTGACCTGTCTAGTAGGTTATACTGACCTGTCTAGTAGGTTATACTGACCTCCTGTCTAGTAGGTTATACTGACCTGTCTAGTAGGTTATACTGACCTGTCTAGTAGGTTATACTGACCTGTCTAGTAGGTTATACTGACCTGTCTAGTAGGTTATACTGACCTGTCTAGTAGGTTATACTGACCTGTCTAGTAGGTTATACTGACCTGTCTAGTAGGTTATACTGACCTGTCTAGTAGGTTATACTGACCTGTCTAGTAGGTTATACTGACCTGTCTAGTAGGTTATACTGACCTGTCTAGTAGGTTATACTGACCTGTCTAGTAGGTTATACTGACCTGTCTAGTAGGTTATACTGACCCTGTCTAGTAGGTTATACTGACCTCCTGTCTAGTAGGTTATACTGACCTGTCTAGTAGGTTATACTGACCTGTCTAGTAGGTTATACTGACCTGTCTAGTAGGTTATACTGACCTCCCTGTCTAGTAGGTTATACTGACCTGTCTAGTAGGTTATACTGACCTGTCTAGTAGGTTATACTGACCTGTCTAGTAGGTTATACTGACCTGTCTAGTAGGTTATACTGACCTGTCTAGTAGGTTATACTGACCTGTCTAGTAGGTTATACTGACCTCCCTGTCTAGTAGGTTATACTGACCTGTCTAGTAGGTTATACTGACCTGTCTAGTAGGTTATACTGACCTGTCTAGTAGGTTATACTGACCTGTCTAGTAGGTTATACTGACCTGTCTAGTAGGTTATACTGACCTGTCTAGTAGGCGTTATACCGACCTGTCTGGTAAGGTTATACTGACCTGTCTAGTAGGTTATACTGACCTGTCTAGTAGGATTATACTGACCTGTCTAGTAGGTTATACTGACCTGTCTAGTAGGTTATACTAGGACCTCCCTGTCTAGTAGGTTATACTGACCTGTCTGGTAGGTTATGCTGACCTGTCTAGTAGGTTATACTGACCTGTCTAGTAGGTTATACTGACCTGTCTAGTAGGTTATACTGACCTGTCTAGTAGGTTATACTGACCTGTCT
>NW_027006022.1:0-3473 GCF_036934945.1 Oncorhynchus masou masou | reverse complement strand
TGGGCCAGGGTGTTCATGCAGATTTCCAGATATCATCAACAGTAATACAATCAGGGCCCGGCAGAGGACAGGGAGAGCTCTGCAGTGCTGATTTATGACATCTGAATGTGCATCAGATGGCAACAAGATCCTATTGTACAGCGATTTCCTCAGGTAACATGAATACAAAGCCAGCGAGAGGTAGTGGGAAAAGGATGGGAGGACAAAAGTCCATGTAACCAATAGAGAGTCAGAGTCCCAAGTGTGGGAACAAACATAGTTTGTAAAGAAAGTTTGTAGTCAACAAAGTATGAAGTCATGAGTCAAAAAGCAAAATTGCAAAATGTGCAAGAAAAAAATCCAGTCTATAACGATGTGCAGTCTATAACGATGTAAGTTCAGAGTCAAATCAAATCAAATGTTAATGGTCACATGCGCCGAATACAACAGTTTCCTTACAGTGAAATGTTTACTTATGAACCCTTAACCGAGAGTGTCGTTAAACAAATACAGAATAAGAGATAAAAGTAACAAGTAATTAAAGAGCAGCAGTGAAAAATAACAGTGTTTACAGGGGGTGTCGGTACAGAGTCAGTGTGTGGGGGCACCGGTTAGAGTCAGTGTGTGGGGGCACCGGTTAGAGTCAGTGTGTGGGGGCACCGGTTAGAGTCAGTGTGTGGGGGCACAGGTTAGAGTCAGTGTGTGGGGGCACCGGTTAGAGTCAGTGTGTGGTGGGCACCGGTTAGAGTCAGTGTGTGGGGGCACCGGTTAGAGTCAGTGTGTGGGGGCACCGGTTAGAGTCAGTGTGTGGGGGCACCGGTTAGAGTCAGTGTGTGGTGGGCACCGGTTAGAGTCAGTGTGTGGGGGCACCGGTTAGAGTCAGTGTGTGGGGGCACCGGTTAGAGTCAGTGTGTGGTGGGCACCGGTTAGAGTCAGTGTGTGGGGGCACCGGTTAGTTGAGGTAGTATGAACATCGAGGTAAAGTTAAGTGACTATCTAGAAGAAAAATAAACGCACACCTATTTAGGCGAGGTGCTGGCTAGCGGAGTAGAAAACCCTGATGAAGACAGCTTGGCTGTCGAAACGTTGGTAATTAAATTTTTGCATCTGAGCTCCTAGAGTGTGCGGCTCGCTTTTATTTTCAAGTTAAGTGACTATGAATAGATGACAAAAGAGAGTGGCAGTGGTTTTGAGAGAGGGGGGGATATGAATAGTCTGGGTAACCATTTGACTAGATGTTCAGGAGTCTTATGGCTTGGGGATAGAAGCTGTTTAGAAGCCTCTTGGACCTAGACTTGGCGCTCTGGTACCGCTTGCCGTGCGGTAGCAGAGAGAACAGTCTATGACTCGGGTGACTGGTGTCTTTCACAATTTTCAGGGCCTTGCTCTGACACCACCTGTTATAGAGGTCCTGGATGGCAGCAAGCTTGACCTCAGTGATGTACTGGGCCATTCACACTACGCTCTGTAGTGCCTTGCGGTCGGAGGCTGAGCAGTTGCCGTACCAGGCAGTGATGCTACCAGTGGTGCAGCTGTAGAACCTTTTGAGAATCTGAGGACCCATGTCAAATATTTTCAGTCTCCTGAGGGGGAATAGGTTTTGTCATGCCCTCTTCACGACTGACATGGTGTGCTTGGAGCTCGTTGTCGGTGATTAGGCCTACCACTGTTTTGTCATCAAATTTAACCTCCTATGGAAGAGACGGGCTAAGATCCTGTTAACGGGATCGATTTGACAACAGTCAAACAACAGAAATCTCATAATTAAAATTCCTCAAACATACATCAACTTGTTGTTAATCCCACCACATTGTCCGATTTCAAAACTACGAAAGCACACCATCAGATTATGTTAGGTCAGCACCTCGTCACAGAAAAACACAGCCATTTTTCCAGCCAAAGAGAGGAGTCACAAAAAGCAGAAATACAGATTAAATGTATCACTAACCTTTGATGATCTTCATCAGATGACACTCATAGGACATCATGTTACACAATACATGTATGTTTTGTTTGAGGAAGTTCATATTTATATCCAAAAATCGCGTTATGTTCAGTAATGTTTTGCTTCCAAAACATCTGGTGATTTTGCAAAGATCCACATCAATTTACAGAAATACTCATAATAAACATTGATAAAAGATACAACTGTTATGCATGTCATTTTAGATCCACTTCTCCTTAATGCAACCGCTGTGTCAGATTTCAAAAACACTTTGAAAAAACACCATGCAATAATCTGAGACAGCGCACAGACACAAAAACAAGCCATACAGATACCCGCCAAATCAAATCAAATCAAATTTTATTTGTCACATACACATGTTTAGCAGATGTTAATGCGAGTGTAGCGAAATGCTTGTGCTTCTAATTCCGACAATGCAGTAATAACCAACAAGTAATCTAACTAACAATTCCAAAACTACTGTCTTATACACAGTGTGGGGATAAAGATTATGTACATAAAGATATATGAATGAGTGATGGTACAGAGCAGCATAGGCAAGATACAGTAGATGGTATTGAGTACAGTAAATACATATGAGATGAGTATGTAAACAAGGTGGCATAGTTAAAGTGGCTAGTGATACATGTATTACATAAGGATGCAGTAGATGATATAGAGTACAGTATATACGTATAGATATGAGATGAATAATGTAGGGTATGTAAACATTATATTAGGTAGCATTGTTTAAAGTGGCTAGTGATATATTTTACATCATTTCCCATCAATTCCCATTATTAAAGTGGCTGGAGTTGAGTCAGTGTGTTGGCAGCAGCCACTCAATGTTAGTGGTTGCTTTTTAACAGTCTGATGGCCTTGAGATAGAAGCTGTTTTTCAGTCTCTCGGTCCCAGCTTTGATGCACCTGTACTGACCTCGCCTTCTGGATGATAGCGGGGTGAACAGGCAGTGTCTCGGGTGGTTGTTGTCCTTGATGATCTTTATGGCCTTCCTGTAACATCGGGTGGTGTAGGTGTCCTGGAGGGCAGGTAGTTTGCCCCCGGTGATGCGTTGTGCAGACCTCACTACCCTCTGGAGAGCCTTATGGTTGTGGGCGGAGCAGTTGCCGTACCAGGCGGTGATACAGCCCGCCAGGATGCTCTCAATTGTGCATCTGTAGAAGTTTGTTTGTAAGTGCTTTTGGTGACAAGCCGAATTTCTTCAGCCTCCTGAGGTTGAAGAGGCGCTGCTGCGCCTTCTTCACGATGCTGTCTGTGTGAGTGGACCAATTCAATTTGTCTGTGATGTGTATGCCGAGGAACTTAAAACTTACTACCCTCTCCACTACTGTTCCATCGATATGGATAGGGGGGTGTTCCCTCTGCTGTCTCCTCGAAGTCCACAATCCACTCTCCCCAGTAATGCTGAACGCTGAGAGTGAGGCTGGCTTCCTGGACACCACACTCCGAGGGCCCTCACCTCCTCCCTGTAGGCCGTCTCGTCATTGTTGGTAATCAAGCCTACCACTGTTGTGTCGTCCGCAAACT